>NC_041221.1:147634078-147647422 GCF_002837175.3 Physeter macrocephalus | reverse complement strand
CCCCCCGGACCGGGGCATGAACCCGTGTCTCCTGCATCGGCAGGCGGGCTCTCAACCACTGCGCCACCACGGAAGCCCCCAGGTTATAATCTTCTGGTCTAGATGCTCTTTAACTTCTCTATAAATTCCAGCACTTATGATTCAATGAGTAATTGATTAAAGAGATAATGATTTCTTCTAGACTAAGATTTCTCAGTAAAGCAACCTTCCAGCTAAAATCCAGCTGCTTTATTAAACCTGACATTAGATTCAATATCCAATCTATTAGAAATTCATACTTGTTCTCCCAGTTACTGTAGCTTCTCTGGAAAAAATAGTGCCGAGAGACGCAAGAAAGAGTCTCTCTCAGGCCAAAGCCATATCAAGAGCTGGTATTTTTCTTAAGCTGATAAACTACTTCCAGAAAACATGATTTCCTAAAATAAACTTCTTCACCTGACCAAACTGCTGAGAAGGACGAGTAGGGCAGGAAATTCAATCCCACTTCTCAGGAGGAGAAATATCTCTGTATTACTTTGATCGAGTCTGGCTGAAGTCTCCTCTCTGTTATCACAAAGGAAATCGATCTTAAATCAGGACCTGGAAGAGTATAGGAGGGAACAATGTTTCAGGCCGTATAAGATACCCCATTTCATGTACCACATAGCTTTCTCCAAAATCAGCAGCTTTTTCCATATTCTTCTTGTTGGCTATCGCAAATGAACATATCTGAGTTGTGGGATTTATTATAGTTGGGTCTTTGGAAGAGGTTATGACCAAATCCACTCAAAATCTCAACTAAGAACACATAAGCCATTTCCTTTTTCTTCTTACAATATTATTTAGTCTGCCTCTTCTCTGTGGTGCCCCCAGAAGAAATATCAATCCAAATTCTTATGGAGCTGCCCCACAGAGCTTCAGAGGATGAAAATCTAGTTTTGAATGTTTAGAAGATAGTTAGCAACAGAATCTAGCCATGGGCCCTTGTTTTTCATCTAGTTAGAAGGCTTCTATGACTGCTGCTCATCCTAAGCCGGGTCTGAATATTTAATTTGACTTGAATGAAAACAAAAGAAGCTTGCATTTATGCAAGCAAAGATGTGGTAGTAATTGTTACTAACCAGTCATTTTTAAAGAACTGGTTTATTTCTCTTAAGGTATGGGGATTTCAACATGCAGCATTGGCTTAAGCTTTTAAAATAACAAGTTATCAACTTAGTTAGCCCAATTGCTTCAACTGGGGACAATAAACACAAGATCAGAATAATATAGGGGTCCTGAGCATGAATTTAGTGATAACTAAACTTGAAGTCAAGTGCTTGATTTATATATATATCAGCCAAGTGACCTTGTGTGAGTTGCCTGACTTCTGTGAGTCTCAGTTTTCTCAACTGGGAACACTTTTTCCCTTGAAGGGTTGTGGAAGGATTAAACAAGGTAGTGTATGTAACATCCTCACCAGTGCCTGGAGCACAGCAAACATTCAAGTAGTTAATGTGGTTGTCTTTATTTGAAATACGCAGTAATTTTAATGTTACATATTTTTTAAATGTAGTAAATAAATTTCCCAAAAAGGAGATGTAGCAAACTGCTTATTTCCACTTTGGCAAAGTTCTGGCTCTGGATGGGTAGTTTAGGGGATCAACTGCTCTAGACAGCGGCTGAACACGTAGTCTGTAGAGCAGGGACAAGCAGGAGACAAGAACAGGTGTCGGCAGCTACCCTATTACAGCAAAGAAATACTCACCACACAGTGTACAACTAGAGTAGCTTAAAAGGAACCCTTAAAAAAAATAGAAACAGAACTAGAACAATACCAGGCATAGGCACGTGTGTTCCACAGAGCCCTACCTCAAGCACAGAGGACATTATATTTAAATACAGGGCTGGTAGATTCCCTCTCACCAGTGGGATCCTGGGCAAGAACTGGGGGTGGGGGATCTTAGCCTGAAGCTACATGATGATCATCTGTTTGAGAGGTTTCATTTGAGGCTCCTGAGTTGAGCCAGATTCTATGTTATCTGTGAAATCTCCAGTCCTGCTCCGCTCCACCCAGACTTTCTTGCTTCCCTCTCTCTACTCATAGAGCATTTTATACATCTCCACTGACCACTCATCCCAATGGCTTTAAATGTCTCTTTACACAGACATCTCCCTTAGACTGTAAACTATAAGATCAGCTATCATGCTTGTTTTATTCACCTCCTCTTTATCCCATTGGTGAGAGAAGAATTTCCATCCTAGGGTTGCGGGGATAACTGAACACAGGCCAGCTGACATTGGACACATGCGATTGAGAGCTGTTTATTACTCACTTCTATCCACAGTCTGGTGAAGGCTGCTGCATGCCATGCAAAGCCATACAGGAGCAGAGTCAGCAAACAGGGATTGCGAGAGGCAGGTTTTGCAGTGTGGAGGGTGATGTGCCCCTTGATGTCTGTGAGCGGATATGCTTAGCTTGTTTGAATAATTCTGTGGGCTAGCGGGGAACTGAAACTTGCTACTCAGAGATAATCAGGAATGATGCCTCGTCCCCTTGACAAGGATGGTTGTTTGGCTGGGGGACCTTATCTGTGGGAGGAGACAGGGAGGGCAACTTTTGGTTAGGCCCTTGGAGGCTCTCCTGTGGATGGATGTAGGTAATGTAATGTATGACCTGGCTGAAGTAGTGAACAGGAACAACCAATAAAGGAAGGTAGCTTCAGGAGAACAAAACCAGGCAATAGCCCTAGGCCAGTGTTCCACAAAACAGGATCTCCAACACCTACCGCAGAATCACCTGGGATCCTGTTAGAAATGCAGGGCCCTGGTGCCCTTACCAATCCTGCTAGATCAGATTCTCTTGGAAGTTATGCAATGTCAGGAATCCAGTTGCAGATAATTAATATTTTATTAAGCTCCCCACGTGATTTTTTTGCACACTGGATTTTAAGAACCACTGCCCTGGGCATATTCGGGGGGCAGAAAACATGCCCTGGGAATACCCAGGAGGTAAACAGATTCACCTAGGGCTCTAGCTACTCCTCTGCAACAGTAGAGTTGACTTAGATGTCTCAGTACTGTGTACTATGTGATCAGTAACCGCAGAAGCTTTGTGGTCATTTGCCACTGTGTCCTCTGTTACCCATTCCATTCTTCAGTCCTCTACTTCCCTTCCTCCCTCTCTCTCATCCTTTTCCCCTCCCTCCCTCCCTCCCTTCCTTCCCCACTGTTCCTCACTGCTTCTCTATTTTTTTCTTTCTTTCCTTCTCTTCATTCTCTAGACATTTATTAACATCCACAATGTGCAGGCATTGTGCTAACTAATATGAGAGATAAAAAGATGTCATTTATTGATTCCTACCTTCTAGGAACTTACAATCTACATGGAGAGATAACAGTAATACATCAATAGGATTTAAGGTGAACTGTTCTCAGATCCCCAAGGGAAATGTATCTTGAGCATTTAGAGAATAAAAGAATCCCATCTGCTTGGGACAGGATAAGTGTAGAATCAGGGAAGTCTTCCTGAAAGAGGGGCCCTTTATAGAACCCTTAAACAGGTGGAATTTGGACATAGGGAAAGAGGCATCCAGAGTGGAAGAAACAAAGACAGAGGATGTAGAGAGTGGGGGCCAAGTAGGACCAATTCTCCTTGGCTAGAGTAGCCATATTGAAAGCAAGTAGCAGAGCTTTGGGTGAAAAAGTTTGGCCCTTCCTAACACTCCCGAGGCTTCAAGGAGAATTTGTTTTAGTCATTGCCCTAAAATGTCCTAGAGCTTTGTTCAATAATACTCCACGAAGAAGGAAAAAGAAATATAGAAAAGCTGTCCAATACTTGTGAATCTGAGGTGGAGAGATTGTGCTATACTGAGTTTTAGCAAATTTAAAGAAAAAAATGGTTTGAGGAAAGAATAGCAATGACATTTACATTAGTTGTAGCTAATGTGCATTGATTGGATTAAAACATGACATTATGAATGAAAAAAAAGGTGTCTGTTGGAAAATAAAATGCCATTGCTTTCAGGGAGGGGAAGGGAAATAAAGTAAGCAGCCTGGATTCTGTTTTGCTTGAATGCTCTGGGTTTATTGGGAATAGGGTCATTGATTTAAGCTCTTCCCTTAAAATGCGTTAATAAAACAGTGTTAAAGTTAAATAGAACCCATTTGGGACTTTTCTTCCCAAGGCTGTATTATTTGTACATGCATAATGCATATATCCTCAAAGCCCACCTCAATTCATTTTAAAAGCAGTTTCTATGAAAAACAATTTATCCATTGAACTGCACAATTGAAAAATGTCTGCTTGTTTTTACAAGGAGCCACGTTCTGTGAATCAATGCAGGTAATAAATTACTATCACTGTCACTTTCAAAGCTACAAGGCATGATCTCAACCCATGCCAGAGATGCAGCTAAGCTGAGTGGCTCTGTCTTCGGGCTAACTGTTCTCTGGCTAAAGAACCCCAGGTATTACAGGGAACTGAGAGTTCCTTCTATTGGTGGACTCAGGGTGTTGTAGCTGCTAAATTCTGAGTTACAGCTCCAAATGAAAATAAAAAAATCCCGATATAAAAATCTTCCTATCAAGTGAAAAATACACATGCTCTCTACACTAGGTAAACATTTTCCTGAGCTGGAGACTCAGATAAATATAAACGTTAAAAAGGAAACCTGCTTGAATGTTTTTTCTTCTTCCTCATTATGTAAAAATGTATTACTTGCTCCCTTTTCTCTTCCCTGCTGCTGGCAGTTCATACACTTGAAAAGGTATGTTTTATTCAGGAGAACAAAACAGGCAGGGACATAAGACTTTGGTGAATAATAAATTGATTTTGACTTGGCCTTTTAGCTCATTATGAATCTTTAAAATGGTGAAATGTGATTCTCTTCCTTCTCTGCAGAACTCCCAGTCATATGCTGGGATGATGGGGTTGGAGCTAGGAGGTTTAATATCCAGAAAGGAAAGCTGGGATTAAAGGGAAATCTTGAGCTTGGAGTCAGAGGATATAATGTTGTGCTTCTCTTCACCATTCATTTCATCCATTCATCCATCCATCTGCCCATTTGTCCTTTCTTTGTAATGGTTAAAATCACTACCATTGGCTTTGGAGGCAGCCAGTTAGAATTCAAAACCTGGCTCCACCGCTTAAGACCAGTATGATGTTGAGCAGCTCCTTGAAGACTCAGTGGACACTGAGTCTGTAAATGGGTAACATTAATATCTACATTTCAGGTTGTGAGGGATAAATTAGATATGTAAAAAAGGAACTTAAATTTTGTTCAGTGGTTGGCACTAGTAAATTTTCAATAAATAGTAGCTTTAACTCAATTGATGTGTATTAATAATCTACTCTGTGCCACAGGCTAGACTGCATATAGTGTGAATCTCATATAGAGCTATTACTCAAGAGCTTTATAGTTTAATATAGGAGATAAAATGTGACTTCAGGTAAGGTTGGAAATGATGAGATTGGTAAGAAATGATCAGATATAGGGCTATGCTACTTCAGAAGCAGTTGACCTTACTTCCAGCTGTGGGGAAAAGGTAAGGCCCTGTGGAAAGGGTGTTACTGGAGCTGGATTTAGAGGATATGCAGGGTTTATAATGAAAGAGTTTAGCAGGAGAAGGATTCTATCACATCTACCTATTATAAATCTGCTACTGTAATGGAACTCCACATTCATTATTTCACTGAATCCTCCCTACAGTTTATACCACGATTGGGTATACAGTAGTGACTGACAATATTATGCCATCTTGCTGCAGTTTATAGAGGCAAGATGACATACCCAAGTTTACACAAACAGGTTTAAAACCTAGTTACTTCCTCAATTATGTAAAGATAATAATAGTATCTACCTTGAAAGATGTCTGTGATCATTAAATGAAATAATACATCAGAAGGTCTAGCAAAATGTAAATGTACAAGTACTAGGTAGGATATTGTTTGGGGGATGAAGCTGATAATGATCATTGTGAAGCTGTTAATGATGTGGTGAGGTCACAAATCTAATTCAATTTTGTCTGACTTTGAACACTATATTCTTTTCATGGGCTTTGAAAATGGAGAAAACTTTGAAGAAATTGGTTGAGTGGGTACTTGTGCAAATCAGTGGAGGGAACACTTCTTATTACAAGGAATGCCTAGACCTAATCTGGGCAGAGGTCTTTCTCATGGAATGTCAGCAATAGGAAATACCTCAGAGATTGTCCAACTTTATTGTTTTCAGATAGGAATTTAAGGTTCAGAATAGTTAAGTCACTTCCCAGGGTGACATAGCTCGTTAGAAGCAGATCTTGGTTAAAACCATAGTCTTGAGTTCTAAACCTACAGAGGTGCTTTTCCTAAATTATGGATGATTAGAGTCCTTTAAAGTCTAGCTCAGCCTTCATCCCCTCTCCCCACTAATTGTTTCTCTCACACAGTGTTGTCTAATAGAATAAGTACAATCCACAAATGTGAACCATGTGGTAATTAAAAATCTTTCAGTAGCCATAATTTTAAAAGTAAAGAGTAAGGGGAGACCTTCAAGATGGTGGAGGAGTAAGACGTGGAGACCACCTTCCTCCCCACAAATACATCAGAAATACATCTACATGTGGAACAACTCCTACAGAACACCTACTGAACACTGGCAGAAGACCTCAGACTTCCCAAAAGGCAAGAAACGCCCCATGTACCTGGGTAGGGCAAAAGAAAAAAGAATAAACAGAGACAAAAGATTAGGGACGGGACCTGCACCAGTGGGAGGGAGCTGTGAAGGAGGAAGGGTTCCCACACACTAGAAGCCCCTTCACGGGCGGAGACTGCGGGTGGCGGAGGGGGGAGCTTCGGAGCCACGGAGGAGAGCGCAGTAACAGGGTGCGGAGGGCAAAGCGGAGAGATTCCTGCAGAGGATCGGTGCCGACCAGCACTCACCAGCCCGAGAGGCTTGTCTGCTCACCCACCAGGAAGGGCAGGGGCTGGGAGCTGAGGCTCGGGCTTCGGAGGTCGGATCCCAGGGAGAGGACTGGGGTTGGCTGCGTGAACACAGCCTGAAGGAGGTTGGGTGTCACAGTTAACCAGGAGGGAGTCCGGGAAAAAGTTTGGACCTGCCTAAGAGGCAAGAGACCATTGTTTCCAGGTGCGCGAGGAGGGGGGATTCAGAGCACTGCCTAAATGAGCTCCAGACACAGGCCCGAGTCGTGGCTATCAGCGTGGACCCCAGAGACAGGCATGAGATGCTAAGGCTGCTGCTGCAGCCACCAAGAAGCCTGTGCGCAAGCACAGGTCACTATCCACACCGCCCCTCCTGGGAACCTGTGCAGCCCACTACTGCCAGGGTCCCGTGATCCAGGGACAACTTCCCCAGGAGAACACACGGTGCGCCTCACGCTGTTGCAACGTCACATGGGCCTCTGCCGCCGCAGGCTCGCCCCACATCCGTACCCCTCCCTCCACCAGGCCTGAGTGAGGCAGAGCTCCCTAATCAGCTGCTACTTTAACCCCATCCTGTCTGGGCAGGGAACAGATGCCCTCAGGCAACCTGCACGCAGGGGCGGGTCCAAATCCAAAGCTGAACCCCTGGAGCTGTGCGAACAAAGAAGAGAAAGGGAAATTTCTCCCAGCAGCCTCAGGAGCTGCAGATTAAACCTCCACAATCAAGCTTATGTACCCTGCATCTGTGGAATACCTGAATAGACAACGAATCATCCCAAAATTGAGGCGGTGGACTTTGGGAGCAATTGTAGACTTGGGGTTTGCTTTCTGCATTTAATTTGTTTCTGGTTTTATGTTTATATTAGTTTAGTAATTAGAGTTTATTATCATTGGTAAATTTGTTTATTGGTTGATCTCCTATTTATATATATATATATATTTTTTTTTTTTCCTTTTTCTCTTTTTGTGAGTGTGTATGGGTATGCTTCTTTGTGTGATTTTGTCTGTGTAGCTTTGCTTTTACCATTTGTACTAGGGTTCTGTCTGCTTGTTTTTTTTTTTTTTTTTTAGTATAGTTTTTAGCACTTGTTATCATTGGTGGATTTGGTTTTTGGTTTGGTTGCTCTCTTCTTTCTTTATTTCCTTTTCTTTTTCTATTACTTTTTAATTTCTAATAATTTCTTTTACTTTTTATTTTAAGAAGTTTATTTTATTTTATTCCTTCCTTCCTCCCTTCCTCCCTTCCTCCCTCCCTCCCTCTCCCTCTCTCTCTTTCTTTCTTTCTTTCTTTCCTTTTCTTTCTTTCTTTCTCCCTTTACTTCTGACCTCTGTGGCTGATAGGGTCTTTGTGCTCCAGCCGGGTATCAGGCCTGTGTCTCTGAGGTCAGAAAGCCAAGTTCAGGACATTGGTCCACCAGAGACCTCCTGGCTCCATGTAATATCAAACGGCGAAAGATCTCCCAGAGATCGCCATCTCAGCACTAAGGCCCAGCTCCACTCAATGACCAGCAAGCAACAGTGCTAGACACCCTATGCCAAACAACTAGCAAGACAGGAACACAACCACACCCATTAGGAGAGAGGCTGCCCAGAATCATAATAAGGTCACAGACACCCCAAAACACACCACTGGACACGGTCCTGCCCACCAGAAAGACAACATCCAGCCTCATCCACCAGAACACAGGCACCAGTCCCCTCCAGCAGGAGACCTACAAAACCCACTGAACCAACATTACCCACTGGGGGCAGACACCAAACACAATGGGAACTACAAACCTGCAGCCTGTGAAAAGGAGACCCCAAACACAGTAAGTTATGCAATATGAGAAGACAGAGAAACACACAGCAGGTGAAGGAGCAAGGTAAAAACCCACCAGACCAAACAAATGAAGAGGAAATAGGCAGTCTACCTGAAAAAGAATTCAGAGTAATGATAGTAAAGATGATCCAAAATCTTGAAAATAGAATGGAGACAATACAAGAAACTTTTAACAAGGACCTAGAAGAACTAGAGCAAACAAACAATGATGAACAACACAATAAATGAAATTTAAAATTCTCTAGAAGGAATCAATAGCAGAATAACTGAGGCAGAAGAATGGATAAGTGACTTGGAAGATAAAATAGTGGAAATAACTACCTCAGAACAGAATGAAGAAAAAAGAATGAAAAGAATTGAGGACAGTCTCAGAGACCTCTGGGACAACATTAAATGCAACAACATTCAAATTATAGGGGTCCCAGAAGAAGAAGAGAAGAAGAAAGGGACTGAGAAAATATTTGAATAGACTATAGTTGAAAACTTTCCTATTATGGGAAAGGAAATAATTAATCAAGTCCAGGAAGCACAGAGTCCCATACAGGATAAAACACGCCAAGACACTTATTAATCAAAATATCAAAAATTAAATACAAAGAAAAAATATTAAAAACAGCAAGGGAAAAACAACAAATAACATACAAGGGAATCCCCATAAGGTTAACAACTGATCATTCAGCAGAAACTCTGCAAGCCAGAAAGGAGTGGCAGTACATATTTAAAGTGATGAAAGGGAAAAACCTACAACCAAGATTACTCTACCCAGCAAGGGTCTCATTCAGATTCAATGGAGAAATTAAAACCTTTACAGACAAGCAAAAGCTAAGAGAATTGAGTACCACCAAACCAGCTTTACAACAAATGCTAAGAGAACTTCTCTAGGCAGGAATCACAGAGAAGGAAAAGACCTACAATAACAAACCCAAAACAATTAAGAAAATGGTAATAGGAACATACATATCAATAACTTCCTTAAATGTAAATGGATTAAATGCTCCAACCAAAAGACATAGACTGGCTGAATGGGTACAAAAACAAGACCCATATATATGCTGTCTACAAGAGACCCACTTCAGACCTAGGGACACGTACAGACTGAAAGTGAGGGGATGGAAAAAGGTATCCCATGCAAATGGAAATCAGAAGAAAACTGGAGTAGCAATTCTCCTAAATAAGGAAACACAAGCTTTAAATGATACATTAAACAAGATGGACTTAATTGATATTTATAGGACATTCCATCCAAAAACAACAGAATACACTTTCTTCTCAAGTGCTCATGGAATATTCTACAGGATAGATCATATCTTGGATCACAAATCAAGCCTTGGTAAATTTAAGAAAATTGAAATCGTATCAAGTATATTTTCCAATCACAATGCTATGAGACTACATATAAATTACAGGGAAAAAACTGTAAAAAAATACAAACACATGGAGGCTAAACAATACGCTACTAAATAGCCTAGAGATCACTGAAGAAATCAAAGAGGATATCAAAAAAATACTTAGAGACAAATGACAATGAAAACACGATGATCCAAAACCTATGGGATGCAGCAAAAGCAGTTCAAAGAGGGAAGTTTATAGTTATACAATTCTACCTCAAGAAACAAGAAAAGAAGAACAAAAAAACCCCAAAGTTAGCAGAAGGAAAGAAATCATAAAGATCAGATCAGAAACAAATGGAAAAGAAATGAAGGAAACAGTAGCAAAGATCAGTAAAACTAAAACCTGGTTCTTTGAGAAGATAAACAAGATTGATAAATCATTAGCCAGACCCATGAAGAAAAAAAGGGAGCAGACTCAAATCAATAGAATTAGAAATGAAAAAGGAGAAGTAACAACTGACACTGCAGAAATACAGAGGATCGTGAGAGATTACTACAAGCAACTCTATAACAATAAAATGGACAACCTGGAAGAAATGGACAAATTCTTAGAAAAGCACAACCTTCCGAGACTGAACCAGGAAGAAATAGAAAATGTAAACAGACCAATCACAAGCACTGAAATTGAGACTGTAATTAAAAATCTTCCACAAACAAAAGCCCAGAACCAGATGGCTTCACAAGCAAATTCTATCAAACATTTAGAGAAGAGCTAGCAGCTATCCTTCTCAATCTCTTCCAAAATATAGCAGAGGGAGGAGCACTCCCAAACTCATCCTATGAGGTCACAATCACCCTGATACCAAAACCAGACAAAGATGTCACAAAGAAAGAAAACTACAGACCAGTATCACTGATGAATATAGATGCATGATCAAGTGGGGTTTATCCCAGGAATGCACGGATTCTTCAGTATACGCAATTCAATCAATGTGATAAACCATATTAACAAATTGAAGGAGAAAACCATATGATCATCTGAATAGATGCAGAAAAAGCTTTCAACAAAATTCAACACCCATTTATGATAAAAACCCTCCAGAAAGTAGGCATAGAGGGAACTTACCTCAACATAATAAAGGCCATATGTGACAAACCCACAGCCAACATCATTCTCAATAGTGAGAAACTGAAACCATTTCCTCTATGATCAGGAACGAGACAAGGTTGTCCATTCTCACCACTATTATTCAACATAGTTTTGGATGTTTTAGCCACAGCAATCAAGAAAAAGAAATAAAAGGAATCCAAATTGGAAAAGAAGAAATAAAGCTGTCACTGTTTGCAGATGACATGATACTATACATAGAGGATCCTAAAGACTCTACCAAAAAACTACTAGAGCTAATCAATGAATTTGGTAAAGTAGCAAGATACAAAATTAATTCACAAAAATCTCTTGCATTCCTATACACTAATGATGAAAAATCTGAAAGAGAAAGTAACAAAACACTCCCATTTACCATTGCAACAAAAATAATAAAATATCTAGCAATAAACCTACCTAAGGAGACAAAAGACCTGTATGCAGAAAAGTATAAGACACTGATGAAAGAAATTAAAGATGATAGAAACAGATGGAGAGATATACCATGTTCTTGGATTGGAAGGATCAACATTGTGAAAATGACTATACTACCCGAGGCAATCTACAGATTCAATGCAATCCCTATCAAACTACCAATGACATTTTTCACAGAACTGGAGCAAAAAATTTCATAATTTGCATGGAAATACAAAAGACCCCGAATAGCCAAAGCAATCTTGAGAAAGAAAAATGGAGCTGGAGGAATCAGACTTCCAGACTTCACACTATACTACAAAGGTACAGTAATCAAGACAGTATGGTATGGGCAAAACCCCAGAAATATAGATCAATGGAACAGGATAAAAAGCCCAGAGATAAACCCACGCACATATGGTCACCTTAGTTTTGGTAAAGGAGGCAAGAATATACAGTGGAGAAAAGGCAGCATCTTCAATGAGTGGTGCTGGGAAAACTGGACAGCTACATGTAAAAGAGTGAAATTAGAACACTCCTTAACATCATACACAAAAATAAAGTGAAAATGGATTAAAGACCTAAATATAAGGCCAGACACTATAAAACTCTTAGAAGAAAACATAGACAGAACACTCTATGACATAAATCACAGCAACATCCTTTCTGACCCACCTCCTAGAGAAATGGAAATAAAAACAAAATTAAACAAGTGAGACCGAAAGAACCTTAAAATCTTTTGCACAGCAAAGGAAACCATAAGCAAGATGAAAAGACAACCCTCAGAATGGGAGAAAATATTTGCAAATGAAGCAACTGACAAAGGATTAATCTCCAAAATTTACAAGCAGCTCATGCAGCTCAATATCAAAAAAACAAAAACCCAATCCAAAAATGGGCAGAAGACCTAAATAGACATTTCTCCAAAGAAGATATACAGATTGCCAACAAACACATGAAAGGATGCTCAACATCAATAATCATTAGAGAAATGCACATCAAAACTACAATGTGGTATCACCTCACACCAGTCAGAATGGCCATCATCAAAAAATCTACAAACAATAAATGCTGGCGAGGGTGTGGAGAAAAGGAAACCGTCTTGCACTGTTGGTGGGAATGTAAATTGATACAGCCTTGTAGTATGGAGGTTCCTTTAGAAACTAAAAATAGAAGTACCATATGACCCAGCAATCCCACTACTGGGCATATATCCTAGAAAACCATAATTCAAAAAGAGTCTTGTGGGCTTCCCTGGTGGCGCAGTGGTTGAGAATCCGCCTGCCGATGCAGGGAACAGGGGTTCGTGCCCCGGTCCGGGAAGATCGCACATATGCCCCGGTCCGGGAAGATCCCACATACCGCGGAGCGGCTTGGCCCGTGAGCCATGGTCGCTGAGCCTGTGCGTCCGGAGCCTGTGCTCCACAATGGGAGAGGCCACAACAGTGAGAGGCCCATGTACCACAAAAAAAAAAAAAAAAAAAAAAAAAAAAGAGTCTTGTGCCACAATGTTCATTGCAGCACTATTTACAATAGTCAGGACATGGAAGCAACCTAAGTGTCCGTTGACTGATGAATGGATAAAGATGATGTGGCACGTATATACAATGGAATATTACTCAGCCATAAAAAGAAACGAAATTGAGTTATTTGTAGTGAGATGGACAGACCTAGAGTCTGTCATACAGAGTGAAGTTGGATGGGCCTAGAGGCTGTCATACAGAGTGAAGTAAGTCAGAAAGAGAAAAAC
>NC_041221.1:147586715-147628567 GCF_002837175.3 Physeter macrocephalus | reverse complement strand
TACCCTGAGAAAACCATAATTCAAAACGAGTCATGTACCAAAATGTTCACTGCAGCTTTATTTACAATAGCCAGGACATGGAAGCAACCTAAGTGTCCATCAACAGATGAAAGGATAAAGAAGAAGTGGCATATATATACAGTGGAATATTATTCAGCCATATAAAGAAACGAAATTGAGTTATTTGTAGTGAGATGGACAGACCTAGAGTCTGTCATACAGAGTGAAGTTGGATGGGCCTAGAGGCTGTCATACAGAGTGAAGTAAGTCAGAAAGAGAAAAACTAATACCATATTCTAACACATATATATGGAATCTGAAAAAAAATGGTTTTGAAGAACCTAGGGACAGGACAGCAATGAAGATGCAGACGTAGAGAATGGACTTGAGGACACGGAGAGGGGGAAGGGTAAGCTGGGACGAAGTGAGAGAATGGCATGGACATATATACACTACCGAATGTAAAATAGTTAGCTAGTGGGAATCAGCTGCATAGCACAGGGAGATCAGCTCGGTGCTTCGTGACCACCTAGAGGGGTGGTGGGATAGGGAGGGTGGGAGGGAGATGCAAGAGGGAGGAGATATGGGGATATATGTATATGTATAGCTGATTCACTTTGTTATAAAGCAGAAACTAACACACCATTTTAAAGCAATTATACTCCAGTAAAGATGTAAAACAATAAAAAGTTGAGAGTAATACGTGAAGTTTATTTTAATGATATATTTTATTTAGTCCAGTATGTTTAAAATATTTTCAGTATAAATATGTATCAACATATATATAAAGTATATCAGCATAAATTATTGAGATTAGATAGTTTCCATTTCTTTTTTTCATGCTAAGTCTTCAAAATCTGGTGCATGTTTTATAATTATAGCACTTCAGTTTGTACTAGCCCCATTTCAAGTATTCAGTAGCCACATGTGGCTGATCAGCTGCATGGCATTGCTCTAACTCTAATACACATCTCACAGCTCTAATAGACTTATTTCACACCTATAACAACAATAATAATAGCCATCATCATCATCTTTCAGCTCTAATAGATATTCAGTGGCCCACATGACAGGGCTTTCAATCTCTGGACACTTCTGGTCTTTGTAAAGAGTTTCTTCTTCTTGACCTGTAATCTGATCCCCTGTAACATATTCACATTTGGCCCATTTCCACCCCTGGAGCCATATTGTTTCTCTTCCATGGTCCAGCACTTCAGAGGTTACAAATGTCCTGAGTCAGTCGTTTTACTTCAGCACCCTTAGTTGCTCAGTCATTTCTCAAGGACAGGTCTTTGGACCCCTTCTTCATTCAGTACTCTGCTCTGAATGTGCTTTGTGTTTTTTGTCTTCTAGGCACAAATGAGCCTGAAATTCCAAAGGAGGCCTGGCCAATACAGATACGTCTACCGTTTCCTTCAATTCAAATATTCCATTACTTCTAATGCACATTTAAAAGGATTAATTTTTCTGTTTGTTAGACTCATTATATTGTCTATTTGGCATTTATTGCCTGTTAAATTTCCCTAAGTGTATTCATGTGGGCTATTTCTCAGCTCTGTGTCCCCTACCTTATATTTGTGCCATTGGTGTTTGAACTCCAGGGTAGGAATTTACATTTATTTGTTTCATTTCATCTAGGTATATTCAGCTCACAATTCTGACATATTAAGATATGAGGATGTTGCTTCTATCATTCTGTGAATTCTCTATCTTTTTCTGCTTGGCATTCTTAAGTGCGATAAGCACAGTTTCTAGAGCATCATCCAAAGAATTAATTAATATGCTGTTTGGGGCAGGAACTAGTCCAAGAAGTTTGTTTTTGTGGTTTGTATCTTCATATTTCTTTCCAATCCACCCTCTTCTCTCCTTGGTTCCCTGTCCACTCTCTAGTGAGCAATAGAGTTAAAGACCAGGATAGTTCAGTCAGGACTATGCATCAGAAACCACAAGAATAATTCTATGGGTCAGTCCTTAACCACTGAAAACCCTGGCCTCATAGCTCCTTTATCTCCTCCCATCCATTAAGTTTTACCTTCCCTCTGGCTCAGCATCACACTGCCATGATATCTGCCCTTCGTCCATCTCTGATATGTTAAATGACAAAGACGTTCTCTCCAACTCAAACCTCCCATTCTTCTAGATCACTGAGTCTCTTTTCAAATTCAGTGAGATCATCGAGCTTGAGCCTCTCTCTTTATAAAAAATTATGGAACATTTAAAACCTTATAAAGGCAGAAAATAGTAGAGTGAGACTTTCATACCTCTCACATGTACTCAGAGCCCGTCTTGTTTCATTTTACCTCTACCAAGTCTCCCCTCTATTATGTTGAAGCAAATTGCAAATACTGGATCATTTTATGCTTAAGTATCTCTGAATGTATTTATAAATGATAATGACTTAAAAAAAACCATACCACAGTACCACCCAAAAAGTTCACATTACTTTCACATATCATCAAACATCTTAGACCACTTTTCTCTTGTCCAGCCAGACTTCTGAGAGGAGGATATGCTATGGAGAATATTCCTTTGACCATAGCCTTGTTAGACAAAATGAGAGACTTTCTATTAGTTAAGTAGAACAACATAATTCAAGAAGTCTAGAAATCTATAGCTGTTTCAAAATGTATTGTCTTGGCCACTCATCCGTGCAGCTTGAGAACAGCAGAAGGCAAGGGGCAGTGGCAAAAGGATATTTAAAAGTTTCATTTGTTCCTCCGGGCACACCCAGTATGTTCTATTAGAGAAGTGTGTTATAGCCCTAGAAATATCCAAGCTCTCCTTGGACGAACTCCTGGAAAATGTACGTGTGAACTGATAGCTTTTTGTGAAATCTTTCCTAAGCATCTCATATTTTCCCAGCAGGAGCAGCAGTGCCTACTTACTTACCAAGAAGAACAATTTTCCTCAGGCTGTCCAATAGCTGAAATAGTGTTTCTGGAAATAAAAGACCGAGGGGGCAAAGATTCATTCGGAAATAACTTTCTTGGGTAATTATGCCCTACTTGTTCATGGAGTTGAGTGCAATCACAGATCTTTCTTTTTTCCCTTGCTCCCTCCCTCCTTCCTTCCTCTCCCCCCACCCCCGCCCCACCAACCAATAGAACTTTCATCGGCTGTTCCCCTGGCAGGCAAAAATGTGAATTGAATTTCGCTCCTCACTACAGCTTTACCACTGTGGCCATTAGGACCCAGCATTGCTCTTGTGAAGTCATTTGCCAGCAGCAATATGAGTCAAGGTGTCTACACACTTGCAACCATTTTCTAAGTCACTGAGTTCATAATTTACTAGTGCCATCTGGAAGAAAATAAAGACTATTTACTGTGTTGTTTGTCCATAGGGAGAGATGAGACATACTTTCCAACTTGCTCAAACCCCTCTTCTCCCCCATGAAACTATCCAGTATAACCCCAACTGGGATTAATCTCTCCTTCTCCATTCTGCCATTATGTGTGGCCCTTCTATTAAAACAGTTTTAATAGACTGCCCTGAACTACAGTTACTTTTATGGATATGTCTCTTCCACTTATGTCCCTGTAAAACAGGGACTCTATCTTATTCATCCACACATCTGTGTGCTGCATGTAATAAACTAACAGACATTTGTTGAAATGAGACTCCAAAATGCATGTTTGATGGTATACAAGAGGTAAAATGAGCGCACAAATACCAAATGTAGACGTTTTGAAAATTCAGTTCAATAAGCCTTTGTTAACACCTACTATGTAAAATTAAATATAGTGAAATGTATTAAGAGTTTACCACGTGTCCAATACTGTGCTAAGAACTTGGTGCATCATCTTATTTAATCCTCAGAATAAATCAGTGAGATAGGAACCACAGTTATCCCCACTTTACAGATGAGGAAATTGAGGTGAGGCAAGTTAAGTACTTGCCCAGCTCAGGTTGTGGGTGTGGTATTCGACAACTAGCTTGTGCAAATACAGAAAATGCCAGAGTCCTGTTCCATTGCCCTATGATATCTCTCTTAGTTTTAGACAAGAGGTAAAATTACACATATAAATCCTGTGTGTGCCCATCTGTTAGAATACAGTTTATATATTCTTGTCCAGTTTCCCATGATTTGCCTATCCCTGTTATTATAGCTCTCGGTGCCCAAATGGAAAGAAAATCCTGGAATGTAGTAAGAGTTAGAAGGGATCTCAGAAAGAATATAGTCTGAATTTCTTTTCCGCATGTATAGGGAAGGCCAGCAAAGCCATTTCACTTAGATTAAAGCTCCAAAAATTTTTTTAACTTTTTATTTTATATTGGAGTATAGCTGATTAACGATGATGTTAGTTTCAGGTGTACAGCAAAGTGATTCAGTTATACATATACATGTATCTATTCTTTTTCAAATACGTAACAACCTAAAAAGCCCAAACTTTGAAGGGTCTGAAATACTCACTGCCCTGTCCTCACATCCTCCTTCTCTCTCTGCTTATTCCAAAATAGCTACACTGGACTCTCTGTGTTTCTCAGACACATCCCCTCAGGGTCTTTTTTTTTTTTTTAACATCTTTATTGGAGTATAATTGCTTTACAATGGTTTGTTAGTTTCTGCTGTATAACAAACTGAATCAGCTATACGTATACATATATCCCCATATCCCCTCCCTCTTGCGTCTCCCTCCCACCCTCCCTATCCTCTCCGGGTCTTAATCTAGGTCCTCTTGCCCTTGATGCTCTTCCCCCAAATACCCACTGGATGGCCTCCCATCTCTTTCAAGTCTGCTCAACTATCCCTTCCTCAGTGAGCCTATTTAATGCCGGATCCTGCTTGCAGCTCCCCCTCCCCCGTCCCACACCAGCACCAGCACTCTCTGTTTCCCCTTACCCAGCTCAACTTTTTATATGTTCCATAGCACTCATTATCCCCTAACATACTACATAATTCACTTTGTTGTGTTGATCTTCTTTTGGTCAGTGTTTCCTACTGACCACACATTTGTAAGCTCCACAGGGGCAGGGTTTTTGTCTATTTTTGCCTCTAATATATTTCCAAGTGTTGAGAGTAGCGTCAGAGTCTCCAAGAACAGTGGATGAAGAAACGAATTGTCTAATGCACAGCTGGTTAGTGCCAGGATCTGAACTAGAACCTAGGTAGATTCCCAGCCTAATGTTCTTTTCATTCTCCCATGCTAAAGATGGACGTTAGAGAGTTGACCTTGCTGAGCACTATTTGAGATAAAGCCACACACCGAGCCATAGGGCAGAATAGCCACTTAATTCCTCTTTTAGCCTTTGTGGAGAAGTTTGGAAACCTGACATGTCAGTGAAGGCAGAATAGAGATCACAGTAGAAAAGAAAGCTGATATTTGTTGAGAATATGGTAGACCATTGCCAAAAGGCTATACAATATCCCTCATATACTTTATCTCATTTAACATTTATAAAACATTATTTCAATTCTGCAGATGAAGAAATTGACTCTCAGAGAGTTAAGAAACCCTTCCGTGGCTGCAGGGCTCATATCTAGATTCAAATACAAAGAAGTCTATTAAGAATCTCAAGCTTTCCTCTACCCAGTGCTACTACTTTAACGTCCCAAAGGAGGTAGAAGAGTTTTTTTTTAAATGTTTAGTAGTTAAAACATAGAGATAAATATTTATAGTAGGTATACAAGCAAAGGCAGCTATTTTCATATTCATTTAATGCACAATGAATTATTGAGTTCCTGCCACATTCAAAAGGCTGTACCAGGAAGTTGTATGTAAACTATCTATCCATTAAATATTTATTCGTACCTAGTATGTGCCAGTCATTGTGCTAGGGATTGCGGATGCAGAGATTAAAGCTCATGTTGCCTATTTTCAAGTAGTTCACAGTCAGGGTCAGCTTCTCAATGATAAAAAAGTAACATGAAACTTAACTGAAAGGTGCAGTAGATAACCCATTTATCCAACAAATACTTACTGAGCACTTGACATGCACCAGGGACTTTGTTAGGCACTAGGAACAAAGTGAATGTACTCATTGCGATATGGCCCCAATGGACTTACTGGGAGAGACCATCATTCATGAAATAATCACACAACTGTGTAAGTCCCAACAGTAGGCGCTATGATGGAAAAGTACAGCGAGTTGAGACTCTCGGTATAATAGAAGGATCTGCTCTAGACTTGGGGAGAGAAAATGAAGAGTGATCAATGGGTATGGCTTTACTGAGTGGGTGTAGAGTAAGCGCCACATAGTGTTTTCATAATTTTCAAATCATTTTCCTATCTCTTACCTCAGTAGACCCTCACAAAAGCTTTGTTGAGTTAAGGGAGGCCTGGATTATTAACTCTCTTTTATAGGTGGAGAGACAGTCTTAGGCCGAGGACTGGAACACAGTCCCCTAAATTCCTGGCCTGGAGTGCTTTGCACTATAGCAAAATCTGAAAACAAGTCTAGTGAAACCATGAAGCCAACCATGGGGTTGATCTCCATAAGGAGCAGCTTAATTGCCCTTTGCCATGTTTTGAGACTGCTCTACCCATACCCCACTTTCCACCTGGAGTTGTTTCACAGCCACATTCTTGATGCTAAGGGAGGGTCGGGAAAATGTGTAGATGTTTCTGAAATGAGGATCTGCTCTTGGAAATAATTCAAATAATGGTGGTGACTGAGTCAGTAATCATATCTTAGAGCCTGCTGCAGTCTGTGCCCTGCCCATCAAGTTCTCCCAGTAAATTGTTTGCTTGTCCAATTCCTACTCAGTATTCAAGATCCAGATCAAATAGCACCTCCTTTGTGAAGCCTTCCCTGGCTCATTTATTAATTTAATGACTTGCCTTTTCTGTTCTGAAAGAAACTGATTCATCCCTCCAGTAGAGCACTTATCACATTGCATTATAATTACGTGCACTTTCCCAGGCTGTCTGTTCCATGTGGGAATGGACTGATAGAGTCACGTTAATAGAAGAAGGTACCAATTCATTTCTCAGCCTTGTTATTATTTCAGGTTTCCCAGCCCCTGATAAATTTTACTTATTTTTTAGAGACCCCATTGTGTGTGTGTGTGTGTGGTGGAGGGGAGCCACTTCCCTTGTGCTCATGAATGAATCCAGTCAGGTTTCTTGTGATGGGTGTTGTCACCTCCTCTGTCCTCTTTGGTTATTTCCCTTTGTTGTGGTCCCCAGTCTCTGTGATACCACATGAAGCTACTTCCCCTCTGATTTCAGTGCCTTGTTGGAGGTTGGATTCCCTGGAGAGCAGACAGTGAGATGGAGCTGGGAGTATAAGGGGTTCTTTGGAGTAACACCTGTGAAAAGAAAGTGTGGGTACAAGAGAGGGCAGGGGGAGATGTCAGACTGTGATGCCAATCAGACACAGTTTCTGCCAGTCCAAAGGGGAGCTTAGAGCAAAGATTTCCTGTCACAGGAGTCCCACATTATACAGAAATGGCAAGTTTTATACCATTATTGCTCAGTCATTGGCTGGGGGCCATCCTGAGAATAGCATGCCCTTGGCTTGAAAACTGAGGCAGAACTTAAATCCTCTTAACAAGCTACACTCCTCATAGCCCGGGAGGAGTCTTTTCTTATGGAGGGTCTGAGTGTAGCATCTCCACGTCCACCAGATGCAGTGGTATGCAGGAGATGACTTGTACTGGAGTAGATAGTTAATTTTCCAGGAATTTTGCAAGCTAATTATTAAACACAGCCATTATTACAAATAAAATAATATAAATTCACAAATAAATGTATTAAAAACAAAGTTAATAAATACTCAAAACTCATCATTGCCTAATTATTTCACTACATTTTACTATTATCTATGCTCCAGAGGATGTGTGTATCAATTGTATCTGTATGATTATGTTATACTATATAATGGTGTGCGGTACACACCTTGTCCCAACTCAATGCCATCACATTGGTAGTTTAAAATTGGCCATATTGGGAGTATTTATCCCATGGAAACTGGCAAACTCTGCAAACCACGGCTTGACTCATTGTATTGTTGGTTGTCTAGACTTAAGAAAATGATAAAGAAAATGTCAATAATACAGAATATATGTTAAAGTGTATTATGTCTGGAGCCAATACATTGTTAATAGAACAAAAATTTTTAGGAAATGTTCTTCCAGTACTCAAAAACTATTTTTCAATTCATCAAAGAAGTCATGATTGACAATGAGTGAAGTTCTGACATATGTTTTACTTCTTTCACTTTTGTCTTACTCATTAGCATAAAGAAAATATCAACTAACATTCCAGTTAGAACTACACTTGTTTGTCAGTGGCAACCATAGGTTGGTTATAGGTACAAGGGTCCCACAAAAATCAAATGAAAGCCTTCTGTGAGAATTCGCTGGTTCTATAGAATTTACAATAAAGACTATTGTATATTTTATTATTAATTGTAAATTGTATGTTATATATTCTTAATATCAACAAACTTTAAATGAAACACACACACATTTTCTTTTCCTGGACATCTAGTTGTTAAACCTCTACCAACCTTACAGTGCTCAGAGGCCCTTTGCCTGGTACCATTAGCCCAATTCTCTGCTGTAGTTTCCACTGAGTACCTTACCTTAGGTGCTGTAGCTCCCTGGAGGTGCCAATGGACTGTGATCTCTGCTGCTCTCAATGTGCTAAACCAAACCAAGGCTCAGGCAGAAGGGGCCTCTCTTCTCCTTTAGTGCCATAGGTACAAAGGCAATATTGCCCTGTGCTTCAGTCGCTTAAGGAGTTTTAGTGAATGCTCTTCTTTCAGTTTTGATTCAGTATTCTGCCTTCTCTCCCTAAGGACTCAGGTGTGAGTCCATGATGCGCTGGATGAGAAAAGGAAGTTGGAGGAGGATGTATTGAGTTGCCCATCTCCTCTACTATCCAAGGCTTTGTTATGTGTTGCCTACCTGAATCTCTTTCCCAGAACACTTCTCATTACTTTATATTAAGCCATCCTGGTGATTTTAAGTTACAAATTGTCCAAACCTTTGAACACAATCATGACCATAGCTTAGGACGAAGCTGGGCTTCTCTTGTTCATATGTCCTAATGATACTATGACTTTCCCAAGAGAAGAGATCTCACCTTTCCATCTCCAGCACCCCCAAGTGACATAGTAGGCACTGAACAAATTATTGTCGAATGAATGAATGTCAACGCAGCAGACAAGGGCAGACACCATATGTATTAGCCTCCAATCATGGAATTTTCGTTTAGTCCATACCGAGATACATGCTCTCCTAGTGCCGAGAGGATCTTATGGTCTGGGCCACAACACATGCATGAAATGGCTGGAATTGAGTGTGCGGTTTAACGGGTACCATTCTGACTGTAGGGCAGAGGAACAGGAGCCATGTGAATCTTTCTGTGTGCTCTCTCCTAGGTGATCTATGCTCCTCGAGTTTTATTTTATTTTATTATTTTATTTTTAAATTTTCTTTGCGGTACACGGGCCTCTCACTGCTGTGGCCTCTCCCGTTGCGGAGCACAGGCTCCGGACGCGCAGGCTCAGCGGCCATGGCTCACGGGCCCAGCCGCTCCGCGGCATGTGGGATCCTCCCGGACCGGGGCACGAACCCGTGTCCCCTGCATCGGCAGGCGGACTCTCAAACACTGCACCACCAGGGAAGCCCTTGAGTCCCATTTTAAAGCCTTCTCTTCTCATTTTTTTTTTGGCTGCTGAACCCTTGCCTGGAAACAGTGCTGTTCCTTTGTTCTGATATTTAAAAATCTGCCTGCCCTTCCTGTGAGCATAGGTTCTCCTGCTTTGGCCCGGTTTTGATGATAGCTCTTGTAATAATTTTTAAGGTCTTGGTGTCAGTAGAAGCACTGTCATATCCCTTACATAATCATGAGTCACAGGTTGCCCCAGGATGTCCCAGATGGGGGAGGCAAACACTTCAGAAACTCTTCAGATCATTGCTGTTTCAGGTGATAACAAGGGCTGCAAGATCACTTAAGATGCAGGTGCTATGGGTATAATACTCTCTAAAGTGAACTTGTTCTTGCGTCTTTTCCAATCTCAGGGAAGCACAAATGGTTCCTCCACTGCATACAGGTGAAGTCCCAATTCATTTTCCCTGGCTTTCACAGAAATCACCATTTTAACCTTGACTCTCTCACAAATAAATAACATAGTTAACTCTTACTCTGAACCAGCTGTTGTACTAGAACCTTTCAGTAAAATGGTAAACAAAATAGACATGATCCTTGCCTCCTTAGGATTTATAATCCAATAAAAAATGGATTAGAGTAAGAAGATGAGTACAGTGAAGTGAAAAGCAGAATAAGCTTATAGAGTAGGGGCCCTGCTTAGTCCAGGGACTTAGAGAAACCTTCTCTGAGGACATAACATCTACCATGGCATCCTGAAAGTGAGTAGAATTCAGCTGCAATAATTATTATTGCACACACTCAAATAGCCCTTTTTGTTGGATATTGATATATGACTTTCTATGTGCTCCTTTAACCCTCAACCATACGAGGTAGTTAGAAGTATGATGAAATGGAGACAAAGGGAATTTGAATGACCCTGTTAAAAGGTCACACAGGTGATAAGTATCAGAACCTGTGGTTCCATAATCCTTATTCTTAATGACTATCTGAAACTCACCTCTCTGGTGCATAAGATGCATCCAATTATTATTCTTTGAATAAATGAAGGAGGAAAGAGAGAAAGAGAAGCAGGGAGAGGGGAGAGGGGAGGAAAGAGAGAAACAACATTCTGGGCAGAGAAACCAGCAAGTGCAAATGCCCTGTGGTAAGAGAGAGCAGGATGTGTTATGTCAGTGTGATGACATTCAGTGTGGCTGGAGTGTGGAGAGGAGGCACAGCAAGGTGTCCTCTGAGGCTGGAAAGGCTACGACACCCTGTGGCCCATGTGAAGGGTGAGGTCTACATTTTGAGAGCAGTGTGAGACTGTTGCTTTAGGTAGGAGAGTGACCTGATTAGATACAATGTTTTCAAAGATTACTTGGGCTGCAATGGGGAGAATGGATTGCAATGAAGAAAAGAATGTGGGGAGAATAATTTGGAAGCTAGTTCAATAATCCAGGAGTCAGATAAAAGGATCAGAGTGGTGGCAGTGGAGGAGGAGAGAAATGGAAGGGCTCAAGCTATATTTAGAAGATCAACTCAACACCCTTCCCTCCAGCCGGTTGTGTCCCCACAGTACACAGCGTCTACTCTGGCTTCTGTACCTTTGCTCACATTGTTTCTGGGGCACCTGAAATGTCTTCACTTCCCTCCTTCCATCTGAACCCCTTCTTTCCTGATGAACCCAGCGTAGGACTGCTATAGTTATTACTTTGGCTCTGTCTATAGAAAACTGATCTTTGCATTTTCAGTTTATTGTATCTGAATCTATCTTATCTCCCCTTATAGATAAGCTTCTTGAGTGCCAAGCCAGCTACTGCACCATATGTTTTTCTACAGCTGCACAGTTGATTTCACGCTGCTTTGTGGTTACCAGACTTGGTGTGGAGTGGGGAGGTGTCGTACAGAGTGTGGGACTAAGAGTCAAAAATCTTGTCCCCACTAGCTGCATTACCAAATAAATCAGTTTTTGCACCTCTGTTTTCTAATCTACAAAATGGGTACAATTCCATCTACGTTAACTACTTCTAAGGATTCAAATGTTGTTGCTAGAATCCAAACTGATGATGAATGTGAAAATACTTTTTATTTTATTTTTTAAATTTGTATTGAAATATAGTTGATTTACAATGTTGTGTTAGTTTCAGGTGTATAGCAAAGTGATTCAGTTATACATCTATCTATCTGTCTATCTATCTATCATCTATCTATCTATTCTTTTTTAGATTCTTTTCCATTATAGGTTATTACAAGATATTGAGTATAGTTCTCTGTGTTATACAGTAGGTCCTTATTATTTATCTATTATATATATATAGTGTGTGTATTTTAATCCCAAACTCCTAATTTATCCCCCTCCCCACTTTTCCCCTTTGGTAATCATAAGTTTGTTTTCTATGTCTGTGAGCTTCTTTCTGTTTTGTAAATAAGTTCATTAGTATATATTTTTTTAATTCCACATACAGGCGATACCATATGGTATTTGTCTTTCTCTCTCTGACTTCTTTCATCTAGTATGATAATCTCTAGGTCCATCCATGTCGTGGCAAATGCATTATTAATGACGTTATTTTGGGAATTCCCTAGTGGTCCAGTGGTGAGGACCCTGTTCTTCCATTGCAGGGCGCCTGGGTTTTTTCCCTGGTTGGGGAACTAAGATCCCACAAGCTGTGCAGTGCAGCCAAAAAAAAAAAATCATTTCATTCTTTTTTATGGCTGAGTAGTATACCATGTGTATGTGTACCACATCTTCTTTATCCATTCATCTGTCGATGGACACTTAGGTTGCTTCCATGTCTTGGCTAGAATGCTTTACAAGTTTGTGGGATTATAAATCATATAATTGTATATGTCATTTATTTGGATTGCAATTGAGAGAAACCCAACTTGAATGTCCTTTAAAAAATATGGGCTTCATGGAAAAGATATTGTTACTGGGATAGCTCACATAATCAAAGGAATCAGGGCAATTCTGCCACCTCAGGAACTGGAACCAGGAACTCAAATGCCATCAACATTGTCTCTCATATTCTCTCCCTTTCTTTCCCTCCATCCTTTGCCCCCTCCCCTCCCTTTCTCTCTCACGCTCTCACTGCACCCAGCCCCCTCTATGACTATTTCAGCTGCCCACCTCTGTATAACCCTTAGCCTCTCCTCTCTGCTCTTCTGTATTCTCTGTACTGAAGACAGGCCTTCTCCACATGGTAAGGCATATGATGACAGGAAACACTGGGCTAATATTTTATTTTAGAGAGATAAGAGGAAAAAGGACACTCTCCGTCAGCTCATTAGGAGAATTCCCAAAAGTTTGGTCTGGCTTGTATCATGGACCCATCCTGGACCAAGCACTATGACCAGGGAATGGGGATATCATAGCTGGTAAATTTTTTTAACATCTCTTTCTATGACCAAAGGCATAGAGTATTCTGCTTTGCTGCCCAAACTATAACTTTATGGTTGGGATCCCCAAAAGAGTGGGATTGCTGTTAACAGAAAAAGGGGAGAATAATGCCAGACATACAAAACAACTCATGCCCACTGCAATTCGTAATAAGAAATGTTTGTGCAATTGACTCGATCAGGCAAAGCCAGCTGGTATGATAGAAAGGGAGCAAGAAGCTGTGTTAAACATAAGCAATATATTGCAAAATTAAGTCACCTTGTACAGATGATACGCTCAGAATAAACGAGCAGAGATGACCTACAGATTTCATCCAAAGCACCTGGATTGATAGCAACTCACAACAAAAGATAGAATTTTGCTGAAGGGAATCAAGGCAGATTGAATCATGTAAGATGGTGAGGGGCAGCATGTTAGAAAATGACAAAAAGGCACAAATAAATCAACACATGCAAGGTGCGAGAATATATATATATATATTTTTTTTTTTTAAGGTGCGAGACTATTAATGTCCTTCCCCTGATGGAGATGGATTCTAATTACAAACAGAAGTCAGTTGATTGTGGGCAGACTTTATTTATGATCAGATTTGATTAGACAAATGATGACAAATGAGAAATAGTAAATTGCCGAGTGATAAGCTCTGTTGCTAGGTAACAAACCAACATAATTCCCAGTAGGACCAAAGAAAAGGGAGGAATTGGAGGAACAGAATATTTCCTGGTTCTTCCTTTTTTTTTTATTTTCTAAGGGACTTACACAGTATGCTAACCTTTTAGGATTTCCACTTGGGTTCTCACATCTCATTTGAAGTAAAATATCAGCATAAACTCAGTTCTATGATACAAACTTTCTCCAAAGAACCTAGGTTGAGGGAACTGGAAATGAACAGACTTAGAAACAATGTAATAGATGTCTTCGGTTATGTTAATTCAGTTCATCAAATGCTCACCCACATTTTCCTATGTGGAGAGTATATTTCTAGACACTGTAGAGTGTAGAAGAAAGTATACCTAACAGTACCCGTTCTTGTGATATATGGGAACCGGGACATGTTAACAACCAACTACAAGACAGTGCAAGAGATATGGGCCATCTGATGTAGACCCATCAGAGGCTGGGTATGTGAGAAATGACTGTAGGGAATACAACTCTTAGAAGAGAAGGCTTTAGAAGGAGCCTATACTCCAAACTACTTTCAAGTATACAGGTATATCCTGTGGGTGATGAAGGAAGTTTGCTCTATATGGCTCCATGGCTAACACTACTACCAATGAGTGAAAACTCCAAGGAGGATATCTCAGTTCCAGGGGGAGGGACTTGGAACAGGAGATATCTGAAAGTAGAGCAGGATCTCTTATGAGGTTAGGGCTCCAAGCCAATAGCGCCTACCTGATAACAAGGACCAATTTCATTGAGTGACTCTACTTCATTGAGTATGTTGGATGATAAAGAAATGTCTTCTGGTTTACATTACCCAAAGAGTATTATGAAGAATGCTAGAATTGTGAGATGCTCTGTGATGAAAGAAAGAGAGCCTTGTTATTTCCAGATAATGTTCTTCATGTCTTGTGGAATAGTGCTTTGCTCATGGTATTTTGGGAAAAGCTGCTTTGTTGTATGGGAGGTTAGAGTAATATCTGTAAGAGTTCCAAGGTGAGTATGTCTTCTCCTTCTCAGACCACAGTAATGACATTTTCTTTCTTTAGTTCCACTTCTTTCTAACAAGATTCATGAGAATCTCTATTCAGAAGGGGGATATTAGTAGTGTGGGATTCATTTACAGGAGCTGTGAAAGAAATGGCCTGAACTCTTTGAGACATCATCTTTTAAAAGAAAGCAAACAAGGTTAAAACAAATAAAGATCTAGAATTGTGTCCTTCTACCTGTGGCATACCACTTCCCAGACCTAAAACATTCTCCAGGAATCCTCACTTTGAGCGAGTAACTCCCAGATTTCTATGTGTATCCTGACTTCTTCCCTAGTTCTCAGCTGACTCCTGGGCCACTCTACCCTGACATCGTTTAGCCATTTAAACTTAGCATGTCCTGATTTGTGTCCTCTCCTCCTAGGCTAAACTTTTTCCTCCCCTGGTCACTGCCATTGCAGTAAATGGCACCATCATTATCTCCCACCAGGACAAATATATTAGGCTCCCAGTTGGTCTCTGTATTTCCATCCTTACCTCTGCAATCCATTCTGTGAACAGTCAAAATAATTTTTGTAGTATAAATCAGTCTTGCCACTTCTCTGCTTAATAACCTTCAGTGCCTTCCCATTTTTCCTTGTGTTAGTATGGCCACAATGATGTTTCATAACAAACCACCCTAAAATTCAGTGACTTAGGACAACGGTCATTTCTTCTCATTCACATATCAGTGAGTTGGATGGATAGTTCTGCAAATCTACTGGACTGAGCTCAGCTTGGCTCCAGGCTGCAGGTTTGATTCAGGTATGCCCTGGACGTCTCTCATTCTTTTGGGGGCCAGTGGGCTACACTCAGTGTATTCTTCTCACGGCAATGGCAGAAATCCAGCAGCAAACCTAAATGCATGAGCACATTTTAAGCCCCTGATTGTGTTATGTCTGCCAACAGGACTGGCCAAAGCTAGTCGCATGGCCAAGCCCAGATTCAAGGGGAAGAATCCTCCTTCAACCATGAAGCTATCTCAAGGGTGTAGATTTGCAAAACTTGTATATGGAGCAGAGAATTATGCACAATAATTTCACCCACCGTGCACTTAGAACAACATTCAAATTCCTTACCATCCTCTCAAGACCCTAAGTGGTTTGGCTCTTGACTGCTTATCCAGTATCATCCAGTGTCACTTTCTGCCTCTCCCACTGCATTCCAGACACACTGATCTTTTGTTTTTTCATCAAATATGCCAAGTTCATTCCTGCCTTAGGAACTTGAATCAGCTTCTCCCAGTACATGAAATGCTCTTTCCTCTTCCAGATGTATAGAGGACTGATTCTTGTTCTTTCTACTTAAACATTACTTCCGTGGAAAGGCCTGAGCCTTAGGAAGTCTCCCTTGCTCCATTTATTCCTTATTACCTCCACTTGTTTTATTTATTTTTTTCAGAGCATTTATCTCTGCCCAATGTGTTGTTATTTATGCATTTGTCGGTTGGATAAATTATCTGCTTTCTGCACTAGAAAATAAATTCCACGAGATAAACCACCTTGTTTGTCGTGTTCAATTTTGCATCTCAGCATCTAGAATAGTAATTGGCACCTAGTTTTTTGAATGAGTAAAAATATGTAATTTCTTATTTCTCCCCAGAATGTCTCCCCAGGACATATCTTCCCAAACAGAATAAATAAGTACTCAATATGGTAACATTTTTGTTCCTCTCCTTTTTTTCTATATTTACACAAATAATATATTTTAATTGGTAAAAAAAAGTGAGAAAATACAAGTATGCAAAACCAACATTAAATCATCAGAAATTACCACTAAGAGTATATATTTTTCCAAGCTTTTTTCCCTTAGCAATTATATGTATATGCAATTATTTTTATAAACCCCATACTGCTTTTACTTTGTATTTGTCATCTTTTCATGTCAATAATCGTGGATCTATATGATCTTCTATTGGCTGCATATTATTTCTTGCAGCTGGGCATGAATATCCTTGTGCTTAAAGCTTTTCACACATGTCTTATCAGCTCCTTAGTATGAATTCGAGAAGCATAATTGCTGGATTAAAGGGCATTTGCACTTTTTCAAGCCTTTTGAAACACAGCCAAATGATCAAGGTGTACCAATTTACACTCCTACCAGCAGTGTATGACAATGCTATGGCTATATTATTTAACATCCCATTGGTCACTATTAGTCTAATTCATTGAAAATGAAGTTAGTATTTCCAGTGTTCCTGACATTTGATGTACCCTGAATGTCTGAAGAGTATTGCATTGCCCTTTGGGATGTGTTGCTCCAGGTCAGTTTCTTTTCCATGGACCGCCAAAAGGTCCTCAGATAGAATTTTGGGGGCTCATGAACTTGAATGGCAAAAATATTGTAGCTTTATTTTCACTTATCTTTAACTATAATTGAGATTTCCTCCAGTTGTGAATATAAACAGTAGTATTGGCAGTGCCTGTGTAATATCCATGACATCATCAATAGAAATCAAATAGTTTCCTATCATATTGTAGTAGTTGCAGATATCTTAATATCTTTATTTCTCCCTGCCACTTTGAAATTATGGTAGTTATAGATATGCTGCTAGATCTTTTGATTTAATGCATTAATATAGGAACACATGTATTATTTTCAAATGTATTATTTTTAATATTTAAAGTCTATATTTCAATATACTTGGTTTCCATTGTAATGGTATGTATTGTAACTTAAGTGTTAAAATCATTATTCTGAGAATGAGTCCATAGGCTTTATCATCTTGATAAAGGGATCCACAACACAAAACAGGTTAACTACACTGACAGGTAAATGGAGCTGGTGTTGGTTGGCTTGGGGACTTGGTCTACTGCCAGGCCTAGGGCTGCCTGGATAGAACTAGGCTAGGCAAAATGTTTTGGGAAAGACCAGCTGCTGTCTATGAGGAGTATGTGACAGAGATTTAACAGAAACAGCCGACCAGAGTCAGGGAAGCACAACAAAGCTACAGGAAGGATTTTTGGTAAGGATTTAGGCAGGGGTGGCAAACTGGTAATCCAGTAGCAAGATTTTGTCAGAATATGTGTTTTGCTTGACCTCCACATATTTTTTTTACAATATGAATTTTCATACAATCAAATAGAGGAAGTACTCTATTTCTGCACAGTGCCTAATACATCTTTTCATTTTTTTATCAAAGAATAGTTGATTTATAATATTATATTAGTTTCAGGTGTACAGCATAGTGATTCAATATTTTTATAGATTATACTCCATTTAAAATTATTACAAAATAATGGTTATATTTCCCTGTGCTATACAATACGCCCTTGCTGCTTGTCTATTTTATACATAGTAGTTTGTATCTCTTAATCACATACTTCTATCTTACCCCTCACCCTTCCTTCTCCACACTGGTATCCACTAGTTTGTTTTCTATATCTGTGAGTCTGTTTCTGTTTTTTGACATACATTGATTTGTTTTATTTTTTAGATTCTGTATGTAAATGATATCATACAGTATTTGTCTTTCTTTTTCTGACTTGTTTCACTAGCATAATACTCTCTAGGTCCATCCACATTGTTGCAAATGGCAAAATTTCACTCTTTCTTAGGGATGAGTAATACCCATTGTACATATATACCACATCTTTATCCATTCATCTGTTGATGGACACTTGGGTTGCTTCCATATGTTGGCCATTGTAAATAATGCTGCTGTGAACAATGGGCTGCCTGTATCTTTTCAAATAAGCAGGGTTTTTTTTTTTTTTTTTTTTGGTTTTGCTTTGTTTTGTTTTTTGGTATATACCCAGGAGTGGAATTACTGGGTCATACTGTAGTTCTGCTTTTAGTTTTTTGAGAAACCGTCATGCTGTTTTCCACAGTTGCTGCACCAATTTACATTCCCACCAAACGTGTACAAGCATTCCCCTTTCTGCACATCCTCTCTGACATTTGTTATTTACAGGCTTTCTGTTAATAGCCATTCTGACAGGTGTGAGGTGATATCTCATTGTGGTTTTGATTTACATTTTTCTAATAATTAATAATGTTGAGTACCTTTCATGTGCCTGTTAGCCATCTGCATGACTTCTTTACAAAAATGTCTATTCAAGTCTTCTGCCCATTTTTTAGTAGGTTGTTTATTTTTATTAACATTGTGTTATTCGCTGTTTGTTTATTTTGGATATTATCCTCTTATTGGTCATAACATTTGCAAATATTTTCTTCCACTCAGTGGATTATCTTTTCATTTTGTTAATGCTTTCCTTTGCTGTGCACAAGTTTTTAAGTTTAATTAGGTCCCATTTGTTTATTTTTGCTTTTATTCCTTTTGCCTTAGGAGACTGATGCAAAAAAAATATTGCTATGGTTTATGTCAAAGAGTGTTCTGCCTACTTTCTCTTCTAGAACTTTTGTGGTTTCAAGTCTTACATTTAGGTCTTTAATCCATTTTGAATTTATTTTTGTATTTGGTGTGAGGAAATGTTCTTATTCTTTTACATGTAGCTGTTCAGTTTTCCCTGCACCACTTATTGAAGAGACTGTCTTTTCTCCACTGTATACTCTTGCCTCCTTTGTCATTGATTAATTGACCATAAATGCGTGAGTTTATTTCTGACCTCTCTAATCTGTTCCATTGATCTATGTGTCTGTTTTTGTACCAGTACCATGCTGTTTTGATTACTGTAGTTTTGTAGTGTAGTCTGAGGTCAGGGAGTATGTTAACCTCCAGTTTTTTTCCTTTTTTGTCTCAAGATGACTTTGACAATTCATGATTTTTGTGATTCCATATAAAGTTTAGGATCATTTGTTCTAGTTCTGTGAAAAATGTCATGGATATTTCGATAGGAATTATTAAATATGTAGATTGCTTTGGGTAGTATGACCATTTTAACAAAGTCAATTCTGCCAATCCAAGAGTACAGAATATCTTTCAATTTCCTTGTGTCATCTTCAATTTCCTCCTTTGATGTTCTATAGTTTTTGGAGCATACATCTTTAACCTCCTTGGTTAAGTTTATTCCTAGGTATTTTATTCTTTTTGATGAGATTTTAAATGGGATTTTTTTTTCATTTCTCTTTCTGTAGTTCATTATTAGTGGATGGAAAAACAACAGATTTTTATGTATTAATCTTGTATCCTGCAGCTTTGCTGAATTCATTTATTAGTTCCAATAGTTTTTTGGTGGAGACTTTAGGGTTTTCTATATATATTATATCATGTATTTTGCAAATAGTGACAGTTTTAGTCTTCCCTTCCACTTTGGATATCTTTTATTTCTTTTTCTTGTCTGATTGCTGTGGCTAGGATTTGCAATACTGTGTTTTAAAAAAGTGGTGAGAGTGGGCATTCTGGTCTAATTCCTGAATTTAGAGAAAAGACTTTCAGCTTTTCACCATTGAGTATGATGTTAGCTGTGGGTTTGTCATAAAAGGACCAACTTTTATTGTGTTGAGATATGTTCCCTCTATACTCACTTTGATGAGAATTTTTATCATTAATAGATGTTGAATTTTATCAAAAGCTTTTTCTGCATCTATTAAGATGATCATATGGTTTTTCTTCTTCAATTTGATCATATGGTGCATCACATTGATTGATTTTTGGCTTTTAAACTATCCTTGCATCCCTGTTATAAATTCCATTTGACCATAGTGTATGATCCTTTTAATGTATTGTTGAATTTAGTTTGCTAATATTTTGCTGAGTATTTTTGCATCTGTGTTCATCTGTGATATTTACCTGTAATTTTTCTTTTTTTGTGATATGTTTGTCTTGTTTTGGTATCAGGGTAATACTGGCCTTGTAGAATTAGTTCAGAAGTATTTCTTCCTCTGCAACATTTTGCAATACTTTGAGAAGGATAGATGTTAACTGTTCTCTAAATGTTTGGTAGAATTCACTTGTGAAGCCTTCTGGTCCTGGACTTTTGTTTACTGGTAGTTGTTTTTATTAGAGATTAGATTTAATTACTGGTAATTTGTTTCTATTTTCTAGTTCTTCCTGGTTCATTCACTATACTCACTTTGATGAGTGTTTTTATCATGAATGGATGTTGAATTTTGTCAAATGCTTTTTCTGTATCTTTTGTGATGATCATGTGATTATTTATTCTTCCTTTTGTTAATGTGATATATCACATTAATTGATTTGTGAATATTAAACCATCCTTGCTTCCCTGAAATAAATCTCACTTGATCAATGTGTATGATCCCTTTAATAGGATTGTTATATTTGGATTGCTAATATTTTGTTGGATTTTTACATCTATATTCATCAAAGATATTGCCCTGTAATTTTCTCTTTTTTTGTAGTGTTTTTATCTGGTTTTGGTATCAGGGAAGTGTCTCTTTGTAAAACGAATTTGAGAGTGTTCTGTCCTCTTCAATTTTTTGGAATAATTTGAGAAGCATAGGTGTTCATTTTTCTTTATATGTTTGGTAGAATACCCCTGTGAAGCCATCTGGTCCTGGACTTTTGTTTGCTGGGAGTTTTTAATTTAAATTACAAATTCAATTTCACTACTAGTGATTGGTCTGCTCCGGTTGTCTATTTCTTCCTGATTGAATCTTGGCAGGCTGTATGTTTCCAGAAATTTGTCCATTTCTTCTAGGTTGTCCAATTTGTTGGCATAAAACTCTGCATACTATTCTCTTATGATTTATTTTGTATCTCTGTGGTATTGGTTGTTATTTTTCCTCTTTCATGTCTTATTTTGTTTATTTGGGTCCTCTCTCTTTTCTTCTTGGTGAGCCTGGCTAGAAGTTTGACAATTTTGTTTATCTTTTCAAAAAAACCATCTCTGGGTTTCACTGATCTTTTATCTTTTTGCTCTCTATTTTATTTATTTCCTCTCTGATCTTTATTTTTTATTTTTTTATAAATTTATTTTTATTTATTTATTTTTGGCTATGTTGGGTCTTCATTGCTGCACCTGGGCTTTCTCTAGTTGTGGCAAGTGGGGGCTACTCTTCATTGTGGTGCGTGGACTTCTCCTTGCAGTGGCTTCTCTTGTTGTGGAGCATGGGCTCTAGGCACGTGGGCTTCAGTAGTTGTGGCACAAGGGCTCAGTAGTTGTGGCTCATGGGCTCTAGAGCATAGGCTCAGTAGTTGTGGCACATGGGCTTAGTTGCTCTGCAGCATGTGCAATCTTCCTGGACCAGGGCATGAACCCATGTCCCCTGCATTGGCAGGCAGATTCTTCACCACTGCACCACCATGGAAGTCCCTCTCTGATCTTTATTATTTCCTTCCTTCTGCTGATTTTGGGCTTTGCTTTTTCTTCTTTTGCTAATCACTTTATGTGAATTAGGTTGTTTTTTTGAGACTTGTCTTACTTCTTGAGGAAGGCTTGTATTGCTATAAGTTTCCCTCTTAGAACCTTTAGCTGCATCCCGTAGATTTTGGAAAGTTGTGTTTCCATTTTCATTTGTCTTGATGTATTTTCTGATTTATTTGTTTTCTTCATTGAACTATTGGTTTTTTAGTAACATGTTGTTGAGTTGCCATGTGTTTGTGCTTTTTCCATTTTTCTTTCTGTAATTAATTTCAATTTTCATACGATGTAGTTGGAAAAAGTTCTTGATATAATTTCTATCCTCTTAAATTTGTTAAGGCTTTTGTGGTCTAGCATGTGATCTATCCTGGAGAACACTCCATGTGCACTTGAAAAGAATGTGTATTCTGCTGGTTTTGAATGGAGTGTCCTGTAGATATCTATTAAGTCCAACTGGTCCATTGTGTCATTTAAGACCACTGTTGCCTTATTAATTTTCTGCCTGGACGATCTATCCATTGATGTCAGTGGGGTATTACATTCCCCTACTCTTATTATATTATTGTCAATTTCTCCATCTTTTTTTCTCTTAATATTTCGTTTATATATTTAGGTGTTCCTGATTCAGGTGTATATATTAAGGAGTGAAATATTCTCTTTTTGTATTAATTCCTTTATCATTATATAATACCCTTCTTTGTCTTTTGTTTTAGATTTTGTTTGAAAGTCTGTTTTGTCTGATATAAGTATTGTTCTCCCCACTTTCTTGGTATTTCTGTTTGCATGAAATATCTTTTTTCATCCTCTCACTTTCAGTCTATGTGTGTCTGTAGCTCTGAAGTGAGTCTCTTGTAGGCAGCATATAAATGGGTATTTTTTTTATCCAATCAGCCACCCTATGTCTTTGATTGGGGCATTTAGTCCAGTGACATTTAAAGTAATTATTGATGGGTATGTACTTGTTGCCATTTTCTTCCTTGTTTTCTGGTTGTTTTGGTAGTTCTTCTCTGTCCGGTTCTTCTTGTTTTTGTTTCTTTCCTCGTTTTATTATTTCCTTCCTTCTGCTGATTTTGGGCTTTGCTTTTTCTTCTTTTGCTAATCACTTTATGTGAATTAGGTTGTTTTTTTGAGACTTGTCTTACTTCTTGAGGAAGGCTTGTATTGCTATAAGTTTCCCTCTTAGAACCTTTAGCTGCATCCCGTAGATTTTGGAAAGTTGTGTTTCCATTTTCATTTGTCTTGATGTATTTTCTGATTTATTTGTTTTCTTCATTGAACTATTGGTTTTTTAGTAACATGTTGTTGAGTTGCCATGTGTTTGTGCTTTTTCCATTTTTCTTTCTGTAATTAATTTCAATTTTCATACGATGTAGTTGGAAAAAGTTCTTGATATAATTTCTATCCTCTTAAATTTGTTAAGGCTTTTGTGGTCTAGCATGTGATCTATCCTGGAGAACACTCCATGTGCACTTGAAAAGAATGTGTATTCTGCTGGTTTTGAATGGAGTGTCCTGTAGATATCTATTAAGTCCAACTGGTCCATTGTGTCATTTAAGACCACTGTTGCCTTATTAATTTTCTGCCTGGACGATCTATCCATTGATGTCAGTGGGGTATTACATTCCCCTACTCTTATTATATTATTGTCAATTTCTCCATCTTTTTTTCTCTTAATATTTCGTTTATATATTTAGGTGTTCCTGATTCAGGTGTATATATTAAGGAGTGAAATATTCTCTTTTTGTATTAATTCCTTTATCATTATATAATACCCTTCTTTGTCTTTTGTTATAGATTTTGTTTGAAAGTCTATTTTGTCTGATATAAGTATTGTTCTCCCCACTTTCTTGTTATTTCTGTTTGCATGAAATATCTTTTTTCATCCTCTCACTTTCAGTCTATGTGTGTCTGTAGCTCTGAAGTGAGTCTCTTGTAGGCAGCATATAAATGGGTATTTTTTTTATCCAATCAGCCACCCTATGTCTTTGATTGGGGCATTTAGTCCAGTGACATTTAAAGTAATTATTGATGGGTATGTACTTGTTGCCATTTTCTTCCTTGTTTTCTGGTTGTTTTGGTAGTTCTTCTCTGTCCGGTTCTTGTTTTTGTTTCTTCCCTCGTCATTAAATGATTTTCTTTAGTAGTATGCTTGTGTTTCTTTCTTTCTAGTTTTTGTGTCTATTGTAGGTTTTAGACTTGTGGTTACCATGGGGTTCATATATGTTGACTTATAAATATATCTACTTGTTTGAAACTAAGTTATTTAACTTCACACACATTCTAAAATGTCTATATTTTTTACTCCTCTTCCCCACATTTTGTGTCTTTGTTGTCATATTTTATATCTTCATGCTTATCCCTTCACTGTTTATTGTAATTATAATTGCTTTTATGATTTTTTGTCTTTTAATTTTCATACAAGCTTGATTCTCAGCCCTTACTATACATTTGTTTTTCACAGTGGGCTTTTTCCTTTCCTAGTTTTCTTTTTTGTTATACCCTTTTATTTTCTACTTAGAAAAGACCCTTTAACATTTCTTTTAGGGTAGGTTTAGTATTGATGAACTCTTATACTTTCTTTCATTTTATACTGAGCTTTTTCATTTATTTGTGCTCTGCCATGCTCCTGTAAATATTTGAGTTTGTAACCTTGCAGAAACTGGTAACAGAGTTTGTTGGAAAATGCAGTGAGCATCACCTTGGTGAAGGGCCTGTGTACTTATCTATGGCCCCTGTTAGATTAAAAGCTCCATGTGTGCAGCAGTTCTGTGTTGTAAATTATTGTGACTCCAGCATCTTGCACACTAAAACCCCCATAAATGCTTGTCAACAGCTTGTAGGACCAGGGCTAAATCTGCAGTCTCCTCAATGACGAGGGCACTCAGTGCCTGAAGTACTGATGTATCAGGCACAGGATGAAGGGCAGGGACTCTAGAGCCAGGAACGTGTTCAAAACTGAGTCTTCTTTGCCAGAAAATAAAGAAACTGAATGGGAAAGTTTTAGGTAGACGTAAATTAAAGAAAGAAATCAACTGAAGTGGAATTGGCCTAATATCTGCCTTGCCTTTATATCTTTAATTTCCCCACTCGAAAAATTTGGTCCCAGAGCCTCAGATAAGTTTGAACTTGCAAGTGAGGACAAGAGGGGAGATAAAGAAACCAGGCAGTGGTGATGGCCTGAGAGACATTGCCTGGCTAGTGTCTGCCATATTGAAAGCATGGTGTAAATGTCTACATCTGCTGAATAAATGAATAAACTGGGTTACAAAATATCTTGCCACTGCTTCTTTGTGTGGTTGTCTACAGTATCAGAGATCACAAAAATCAAATGTCCACAGAGACCATTCAGGACACATAAAGGAGGGAAGTAGTATCTATCAGGTGCTATTGGCTATGGCAAATAATCCTTGCTCCATCTGAAAGGGAGCAGCAGCCACTCAGCTCTCACCAATTTGTGTCATGAGAATTTGTGGGCCTATTTAAAAAAAAAGTTTCTGATTTTTCAAGATCAAGTGTGTTTTTAAAAAAATGTTAAATCTCCCTAATTTAAATGCTGGCAGCTATTTTGATTTAAAACACCAAACCAAAACAAAGCAAAATGCATACACAGAAACCACCACTGGCTAAAAAATGGACTTTTACAGATAGTATATGTACTCATAACCATCATGTTTCAGTATTTGGAAAAATATAAGGTGAGGTGAGTGAAGCATTCCCCTTGGATGTAAAATTTAAGGTGATATGACAAAGCTCAGTAATCAAAATAAATTATATTTTAAAGAAATATTTTCCTAAATCAGAAAAACAATGCCATGCAGAGCCATATTAAAGCCCGAGGACAAAGGATAAATTAGTAATACTAATCCTGTCTTTATTTAAAACTGAGGTTTTATTCATCATGAGTTTTTGGCATTAATTTTGATTTCTAAAAATTTATTGCATTAAAATATTGTTTATCTTGATTACTGAGGTTTTAAAATTGTTAGATGAGTGCTGGGTGCCTCACTCAATCTGACCCTAGTCTTTCCTTCTACATTCATTTCCTACAGCTATAAATTAAGGGGTTTGGGGAAGATCAGTGTTTCAAAAGCTGTCTAAGCCAAAAGGACTGAGGGGGCTTCAAAAATTACAAATTCCTATGTCTGACCCCTGGAGAGTCTGAGTCATTAGGCCTGAGTGGGTTTTTGGGGAAAGATATGTGTCTAAAGAGACCCCTGATAATTGATTCTGTTCAGAAACTACTGAGTTAGATGTTGTTTAGGCTCCTTCCAGTTTTAATATCATAGGACTTTACCTTGTGTTCTTTTTTCGTTTTCAATGCAAATACCCCCTGGGATTATGGTCCATTAAGTCAGTAACGTCTTTATGTGACTTAATTTAATAGCTTGTTTTTCTCTTGACTTGAAGGACCCTGGAGCACAGGACCTGGTGGGGGGGCGCGGCTGATGGGAGGAGAGTGGGGTTCAAAAAGGGACTGTACCCTCAAAGAGGTTTCACTAAATCTAGGGGACCAGAAATGCCCCTTGGTTCAACCATGAACAATAGGAAATTGCTTTTAATGAATCTGAAAATAAATGGAAGCGAATGCCAGAGCATCCTTGCTCTGAAGAGATGTTAGGAACACTTTCAATCTTTTGTCTTCCCGAAAACAGCGGGAGGAACGCTACTGGAATCAGCCCTGTAATTTCTACCCAGTAATTATACCTGTCACCACTTCCGACAGAGCAGATATAAATAGCCAGTATCTTACTTTTTCTGCTTTTCTTTTTATTTTTCCTTCTCTAACCATCGACTATGGTGTCTGATACTAATAGCTGTACAGAACGCCAACCATTCGCAGAAAGTGTGAGGCTAGAACTTAGACCAGTATTCCAAAAAGACACATGCAGTGGATTCAGAGAAGCTCATTTGCCCCCAAACTCCGGTCTCTTAAGATTTATGACAGGTGACAGAGAGAGACAGGCACCAAGGGAAGGGACTTTGCTTATTTCTATTTTCACTTCATTCCTGGTAGGGATGAGCACGTGCGTGCCTGCCTGCTGCTCTGTGTGTGCTATTACACCCACGTACCTCATCTCCTCTGTGCCTGAGTGACTCAGTGGGAGAAAGTCAGGGCTTCTGGTATGTGGATTAACCCTTTCAGGATCTCTGAAAAGCCATGTGAGTATGTCACTGTCCTTAGGACTGGGCACAACAGACCTGTACCAAAAAATTATTCCTTATGATGATGGTTATTGCTTTTGATAGTAATAATACTGTTTCACAGTCATATAGGGCATTTACTTGTTCTTCAAAGAGATTTGACATCGATTATTTTGGAACGTCCCACCAGAATAAATGTGTTATAGTGGAAAGAAGATGGATTTTGAAGTCAGACATTCTGACACTGAAATTCCAGCTTTTCCACTTGCTTGTGGTGACCTTAGGTGAAATAATGTTTCTGAGTCTCAGACTCAGATCTGTAAAGTGGGGATGATAATAATAATGCTTAACTTCGGAGAATTTCTCTTGGAGAATGTTATAACATTGGGTAGATCTTGCCATGATCTATAGACTAGTTCTAAAACTTTAGTGGCATCAGACTCACCAGAAGGGCTTGTGAAAACAGAATGTTGAGTCTCATTCCCAGAGTTCTTGATACGGTAGTCTGGGGTGGGGCCTGAGAATTTGCATTTCTAGCTAGTTCCCGGATGCTGCCCCTGCTGCTATTGGTCCAGGGACCGCACTTTGAAAACCACTGGTTGGCAATTTCTCAGTATATATTAGGTTTCCTTGCTTTATGTAGTCAATAAAAATTAATTGTTAAGCACCCTTCATGTTGCAGACAATGTGCATGATACAAAGAAAAATAAGACAGATAAGTCTCTTCCTTTTAAAAACATACTCTAATGGGGAAGACAAATCTCTCCGCCCACTGCCACTTAAAAAATTATGGCATATTCAAGGAGCTAAGAACAAGGTGATAAGGGTTGAGTGGAGTTGAGTGATATGAGAGGGAGAGGAAGGCAAGTGAAATGCTGACCCCCATTATACTTATGGTCTAGTTTGTAAATTGCATGAATTATGTTCAGATGAATACCCAGAGATGGAGCCATGCATTTTGGGGTCTATAGCTTGCATATTCTGGGGATTCACTTTAAGAAAATGGGTGCAAAATTATGAGTATAAAATTAGGGGTAGAGCTGTGGAGGGAACCCATGCAAGAGAGGGTCCCTGAAACCTCAGTTATCTTCCCTAGCTTCTTTGTACATCCACCTTGGTGCATGTATGTGCAGTTGGGGTCCCTGATATCAAGGAGTCTATACATAGCTGGTCAGATTGATCTGACGTACCTGACCTAGAGATAAGAGCATCTGCAAAGAATTAGAGAAATGACACAGAGGGCAAGAAGTTGCTGGGAAAAGGAATCTTGGTTGTCACAAGGGGGCAGGTGCTACTGGCATCTAATGGGTGGATTTCAGAGATGCTGCTAAACATCTTACAACACACAAGATGACAACCACAACAAAAACTTGTCCTCCCTCTGTCCAGGGTAGGAATGCTCTCCAAGGAGGAGACCCAGGTAGGAAATGACTGAGGCTCTACTATTTTGAGAAGCACATCTCTCCTTTCCCCTGCTACCCAGCCCCTGGTTCCTCAGCTCTGTCTGGAACGCTCTCCTGAAGACACTTTCATGGCAGTCTCCCTCATTGTGGTCAGGTATCTGCTCAGAAGTCCCGTCCTTGGATGCCTTCCCTGACCAGCCACCCAGTCTAACTAGCCCCTCCCTTTTCCATGCCTTCTAATCACTTTCCCTGCTTGCTTTTTCTTCTCAGCCTTTATTACCTGAAATCACATTGTATTGCTTGATGGTTTATTGCTGGTGTCTGTCTTTCACATGTCAAGTCTCATCAAGGCAAGGACTTCGACTTGTTCATTTCTCTAACCTCAGAACATTAAGCATTCTTGGCACATAGTGAGTGCTTAATAAATATCTGTTGAATGGATGGAGAAAAAAGGGTTTTATTGATAATGTTAGGGTGGTTGAGTAAGTGCTCAATGGATACCGCCTATTGTTATTAATGTTGTAATCGAGGTTATTGTGTCCTACTTAGACTGCAGTGTGATGCTGACCAGAGAATTCTCATTATCTCAGCCTTTGGGAGGAGGAGGCTGACTCTCCCTTCCTGAGCCCTCTGGCTTGGCACCAGCTTCACATTTTTCAGTGTCTGCTTTGAGAATGAAGCTGATGGGCTCTAAAAGGACTGCCATTCATCACTCAGTCCTTCCATCACCTGCTCTGCAAATGACAACCTCTGACAGGAAAGTGGGGCGGGGGGAGCTGATTCGGAATTAATGCCCTGCATCTGGAGAGAAGCATGTTAAGACAGCAAATGTTCAGGGAGCAAATCCAGACGGTCAGATCAAGGACAGAGAGGCAAACCCAGATGCCCTGGCTGAGCTTGACTTTGCACCTGGACAACTTTTTTGGGTAAGGCCCTCGAGTAAATGTAACTTGGATTTTATTTTATATTTTTTAATGTGTAGAAGGGGGAGAGAATCCTGGAAAATGTAAAACTGCCCAGATTGCCCTTTAGACATGATCCTGAGCAATGGGTGAAATGAAACAAGAATAGAATCAATTCCATTTATTCAACATACATTTACTGAGTGCTTGCCCTATGCCAGATGCTGTGAAGAAAGTGTTATTTTGGTTTCCAGGAGTGAGAATGAGGCTGGGAAAAATGTAGTAACTTGCTCAAGGAAGAATCAACTAGTAAGTGGCTATTCCTCAAATAGGCTCATTCTCCCTTCAGAGCCTTTGCACATGCTGTTCCCTCAGTTTGATCCATTCTTCCTCCAGGTCATCATGTGGCTGGCTGCTTCCATCATGCACGGTTCAGCTCAGCTGTCACCTCCTCATGGAGTCCCTCCTCAATCCCATTGTTCTAAGTCACCTTTCTCTTCACTCTGTCAAATGACTTTGCTTTATTTTTTTTTTTTTATTTTTTATTTTTGCAGTACGTGGGCCTCTCACTGCTGTGGCCTCTCCCGTCGCGGAGCACAGGCTCCGGACGCCATGGAGTCCCTCCTCAATCCCATTGTTCTAAGTCACCTTTCTCTTCACTCTGTCAAATGACTTTGCTTTATTTTTTTTTTTTTATTTTTTATTTTTGCAGTACGTGGGCCTCTCACTGCTGTGGCCTCTCCCGTCGCGGAGCACAGGCTCCGGACGCGCAGGCCCAGCGGCCACGGCTCACAGTCCAGCCGCTCCACGGCATGTGGGATCCTCCCGGACCGGGGCATGAACCCGTGTCCCCTGCATCAGCAGGCGGACTCTCAACCACTGCACCACCAGGGAAGCCCTGCTTTATTTTTTTTTTAATCATTTTTCTATTTGAAAATGACCTAATCGAATCTAGTCTGATCTATGTATCTATCTATCTATCTATTCATTTATCTTCCCCAAATAGAATGGAACCTCCATTGAAGCAAGGAACACACCATTCTCAGTTTTGTTCCCAGTTTCCAGCACTCAAATCAGGACAGCACATAGGAGTTGCTCAATAAATACTTATTGAATGCATAAATTGGTGGTGATGGGCCTCAAATCAGATATGTCTGCAGCTGAATCCTACATTCCTGAGTGCTAACTGTCCTGTCTCTGGAAAAGCTCTGTTAATGCTCTGATCCAACATGAAGTGAACTTGCGTGAGTCACTTTCTCTCTCCTGGCTTCAGCTTCCTCTTCTTCACTCTTTCAGACACAGACAGTTGCTTCAAGACACCAGCAATTTAATGCTTCAGAATGTGTGGGGTTTTTTGGGTAGATATCAAATACTATATATTGTAAGACATTTAAGTAGTGTCTGAAAAATAGTATGTGGGGACTATCTAAGTTCCGAGTTTAAATTCTGATTTCACTACTTATCTGTGTGACCTTTGGAAACTTTCTGAGCTGCTTTGATATTGGGTTTCTCATCTGTGAGACGGAAATAGTGATACTTTAGAAGGTAGTTGTGGAGATTACATGATGTGTCATATAAAAGACATGGAGAAATTCCTGGCACATGGGAGATATTGAACAAATGCAAATTGTGCTTGCGTACTAATAGAATCAAGCAACGGTGGCATAGCCAGTCATGGTCGTGAGAACTCATAGATGGGTTGTAAATCTCAGGGCTAGTCCTTCTGCCAGACCCATGGGAGAAAAGACCAGAGGGAAGGAGTGGTTAAAAGAATGTATTAACAATCATGATTAAGTACCTACTCTGTACCCAGCCTTATGATAAATGAGACAAATCTCTAAAACTAGTAAGGACATAGACGTGCAGACTGATAGTGTCTTTTTTATTCTTTCTTTTTTTGTTACTATTTTATTTCTTTTTTTCCCTCCTTCTTCCCTCCCTTCTTTCCTTTTGTTCTTCCTTCTTTTCTCTTTTCCTTCCTATCGTTCTTCTTTTCAGGCAAGGATAACACAGAAGGAGGGCAAAACATGAAGTAACTGGAGAAGGGTAGAAATGAAAAAAAGAAAATGAGTCCAGGAATAAGATAATATATATTTGCTGATCTCCTCTATAAATTTGGCTCTGAGCTTCCCAAGAGCCGAAGTAAAGAGGGATAAGTGATCAGTTAAGATATTGTGTCCATAAGAACAAAATAACACAATGTTTTTCTCGTTCCTAAAACCAGAGGAATATTCCATCCTTGGGACTTGCATAGAGGCTGCTTCTCCAAGAAACAGCATCTTCAGCAACATTCCTACCAAAATGCAAGAGCAAATATTCTATAAAATTCCTGTCAGTGTTATATAATGCCACATCTCATATCAATAAAGTCAATTCCATAAGTACAACAGTAATCATTGTCATCCAGATATACAGCTCCCTGGTGGGCTGGCTGGGTCTGAGGGTGGGACGAGGACATTAAGAGGAATGTAAATCCTGTGTATCCTTAAGTAATCTTCCATGTACATTCTTGTTTAGTACAGGGCTTTTGATAAACTATGGGAAGCAACAAATTCTTGGGCTACATCAAGAATGCTGCTGTCACCAGTTAAGGACAGATACATGAGCACTGATAGTCAAAAAGTAGAGGACAAATTTGATGTCTTTCTAAGACACTGGAAGCATGTGATGAGGATGGAAGCCTCATGTTACTCAGTTCTAGGAGTAGAATGGACTCGTGGGCAAGATCAAGTATTTCCTCAGCAAACAACCCTTGCTCTGTGAAAACCCTGGACAGATGGAAAACAGAGACCCCCAGAGGTGAATTGGGGCTGTCCCCTAAGCCCTATAAGCAAGATTTTAACTGGTGTATTACTTATCTATACTCTGTAGCAAATTACCCTAAAACCTAGTGGTAGAAAACAACAGACATTTATGATCTCACACAGTTTCTGTCGGTCACAGATTGGGTATGATCTTCAATGGGTAGTTCTGACTCAGAATAGTTTAAGGGGCTGCTGTTGAGGTGTTGGTTGGTTCTGCAATCATTTCAAAGCTTTACTTGGGGGAGGATCTGCTTCCAAGAAATGGCTTGTTCCCATGGCTGTCGGCAGATACCAGAAAACCCACTTCCAGGCTCACTTATGTGGATCCTTGTGTAGTGTTGCCTCAGGAACTGGCGGCTGCCTTCCTCCAAAGCAAGTGATCCAAGAGGGAGCAAGAGAGAGAACCAAAGATTGGAGTCATAGCCTTTTGTAACCTAATCTCAGAAATGACATCCCATTATTTCTGGAGTATTCTATTCAGTAGAAGCTAGACAATAAATTCAGCCCATATTCAGAGGAGAGGATTACATAAGAGCCTATCATATCGGTTTATAATTTTATTTGATAAAAATTGCCCCTGCTACAAATAAATAAAAACGTTTGAGAACAACTTCCATAGCCTATGGCCATGATAACTGTAAGGTAGAGCAGTCGTTCTCAATCTTGGCTACATACTGGATTCACATGGGTTGCTTTAAGAAATACTGATGTCTGGGTCCCACACCTAGAGAGTCTTATTTAACTGGCTTGCGATGCAGGATGGGGAATAAGATTTTTCAAAAGCTCCCGTATAATTCTAACGTGTGGCCAACATTGAGAACCACTGGCCTAAAATATTTTCCCAGGAGGTAGTTCTCATCATCTGGCACGATCATTTAAAAATACCTCAATAGCACATTTTAATAACACCAAACTTTGAATCTTGTGACACCGTGGTGAACTCTCAGAGATAAACTAGTTGTGAAAAACAGTAAAATAAACAAATGATCTGCTTACGGAGTTGTTAGCACTGAGCCAACTCAGTGCTGTGAGGTGTTAGATGGTGTCTGCCAAGAATGATTTTGGTTTCAAACTAGTTGAAATTTGGAGCCATTTACTTTTGACAACAATTCGATAGCAAGGCTAGTGGTGTATTGAGGATACTCCTGGATCATGAAAATAAAGCCTCATCAGGAAAGTTATAGGAAGATGCCCTTCTGTTTATTCACTGTATCAGGAGAACCTGCAGCTAGCTTTCCAGGAATGGTTTAAAGGAAAGAAAATACTGATTTTAAAGAACAGGTCTCTTTTTTCTTATCCCCACTTGAATCATTATTTGACCCAACAAGAGATTTTTTTCCCCTATGGGTCCTGCTTCTCTCAGTGAGATTCAGATGACCATCCTATATACGTATAACTGACAGAGTGAAGAGGGAGGCATTACAGTGAGGTCAAACAGCTCAGTCCAGCTCAGCTCTTGAGGCTTGATTTTTTTTTTTTTTCCTCTTGCTTCAGCTTATTTATTAGTTTCATCTGGTAGGAATATATATTACATTAGGCAAAAATTTTTTTTAGTAAAGTTTTATGACTTTCTCTCTCTCTACATGTATATATATGTATATACATATATATATACACAAATAATTATAATACAATTAGGTATACATATCAGGTTCTAATTCGAAAACTTATTTTTTTCCTAGAACACATATTCAAGTTTTGGTATTAATTAGGCACACTTATTTTTTTTTTAATTGTATTGTTTTTATTGGGTTTTGGAACCAAGCTTACACTGGCTTTTTTTTTAAATTTTATTGAAGTATAGTTGATTTACAATGTTGTATTAGTTTCAGGTGTATAGCACAGTGATTCAATTATATATGTTTATATATATATATACACACACACACACACACATATACATAGTGTATTTTTTTTCAGATTCTTTTCCCTTATAGGTTGTTAGAAAATATTGAGTATAGTTCCTTGTGCTATACAGTAGGTTGGGATTAACATATACACACTACTGTATATAAAATAGATAATCAACAAGGACCTATTGAGGGTTGATTTTTAAAGGAGTTCATAAAAGGAGAAAGGGAATAGTCATGTGGGCAAAGCAAAATTATTTAATATACAACTAAAGGCAACTGAATTTTAAAAAAGAGATTAAAGGAAAACCTAATGATAATAACTGCAGCTACCACCTGTACATTAACCGCAGAGATTACGTAATGATGCTCAAGAATCATGAGAACAAAAGTAATACACATGCTTGTTTTACAGATGCCCCTTGATGCCAGGACAGGTATGGCATAAATAGTCATGAGCAGAAAGTGAACGATACTTTTCACATTGGAGTTGGTAATATTGCATATGAATTATAAAAGCCATTATTATAATTACTAACATGACCTGCACCAAACTGAATAGGGACCTAGTTACTGTATTAAACACTCTATCAACATTATCTTATTTAATACTACAGCAGTTTTATGAGTTAGGAATTATCGCTTCCTTTTTACTCATGAGGAAATGGAAGCACAGAGAGAGTAGTAACTTTTCCAAAGTCACACAGCTAGGATGTGATAGAGCCAGGGCTTTAATTCAGATCTGTTGTTCTTCAAACATATACTCTTTGGATTACATAAGGTATTACATGAGGGAGGTGGCCTGCACTATACAACTTCAGGGAAAAGTTATTTTTGTGAGCTGAATTTGAGATCAATTTGCCCACTCCTGTGATTCTGAGTTCCTGAATCAGTAGGATCCCAGGATTCTGAAAGCCAGGTTCTTTTGGCCTCATGGTATCTCATGTGCCCTTGACTCTTGGGCACAGACTGGAAGGATAGAGGAAACACATGATATTTATGTTGTATCTTAAAGATTTCTTCACAAAGTAATGAAAGTCCAACCATGGTAAATAGTGAAATAGTCCTGAATCTAAAGCAGAGCGGCTGCTTCTAAAGACTTGACTTGAGCATCGCAAAATGCAATGTGTCAGGGAGGGAATCATCATGCATTTTAGATGAGATTTATTGTTAGCTAACGTGCTTGCTAGGATTTAAGATAGAATGAAAAATGTCCTATAAATCTGTGCAAGTCATGTCAAGAGGGCTAAGGTAATTCTAAATGATCCAGAGTTGGGATAAAAGGTGGAAATATAGGAATATTCTAGAAGATGCTGTCACTTGATGTGGCTCTTGAAGGATGTGTAGGATTTCTAGAAGCTGACAAAAGGAGTGGTGATATACCAGAGCTCACTCCTGAGAGCTGAATGTGCACATTTCTCCCCAAATCTGCAATCACTGACATCCCACTGGTGGCTTGGAACTGGCCATAGTGAAAGTATTTGCACCATGGAAATTGACAAACACAAATCAGAACCAGTATAGCATTAAAAAGGAAGTTAGGAATCCCTTGTAGTTGTAGATGCCCAGACGTGTGAATGTACATTAGGCGAAGTCTGGTGATGTCGGATATCTGGAGGAGAGAGTGGTGGATGAAGCTGACAAGGTAGGATTGAGCCAGATTATGGGTGTCCTTGAATGTCAATCCAGGGAGACTTGATTTTGTTTTACAGGCCCTCCACTCATCAAAGAAACTTTATGATATTATCCCATTTATATTGTGGACTGATTTCAGTGCCAGAGTCACAGTTAGACTAAAAATGTGAGAGATTGGAAATGGGAAACCAGTTAAGAGGCTGTAGTAGTAAGTAGCATGATAGAAATCTGATAGAAACCTGGAAAGAGTAGTAACAGTAATATGGGAGAGAATAAAATAGAATGACATGAGAGGAGAAAGAATTTTAAAAACTTGAAAACTTGATTGAATGGGAGTTATTGGGGTAAGATAGGGAGGTGTCCAATAATACTTTGAGGACTCAGAGTTCATGGTGTTATTTGCAAATATAGGAAAGACAGGGGAACAGTATAACTGAGTGGAAAGTAGTACCCTTAGTTACAGACATGTTGAATTAGAAGATATTTTTGTCCTTGCAGTCTAGAACTCCAGAGAAAGGTCAGGGATAAATAGGTGATAATAAAGGTCAAGGGTTAGAGGATAGAACACGGGAAGAGAGCACAGGTATACAGGGCAGTAATGGAACATTCCAGTAAAGCTTTCCTTCTACCCTTTCCTTCATTTACTAATCTACATGTTTGACAAACTTCCACTGTGAGTTGAGTAACCGTATATCCTACCTTATCTGGTATGCCTCCAGCTAATATTTTTTGACCCAGTATAATTATAAATAGCATCCCTTAACACTGTCAGAAGTGTCCCTGTTTGGATGATAAGTCATATCTTAATTAATGTGCCATGAACCGTGCTGACAATCAAGAATTTAATGATTATCTACTGTAGATCCTGCTCTTAAGGAGCTCAACAAAATTGAGCTTTTTTTGTGGGAGCGAAGTAAAAGTTATGCCTTCTTCTGTCATTTAATTTACAATCTGTAGGTAGGGATGTCCCTATCTACCTACACAATAATTCAAGGACTAGAAAGCAGAGTACGAGTGAGTGCCAACACCATAGCATCAGTCAGTAGGAACTAAAATACTAGAGAAAGAGATCTGTCAATGGGTTGGATGTCTTCATCTTGCCTTTAGATCCATTTTCTGATTTCTCCACCTTCCTTTGTGCCCAGGGAGGCTGATATGTATTGATTGTATCAATGGGCTCTTCTTTTTCTGATTTCCATGGGTTTGGTGAATGGAAGGAACCAACAAGTAGATCCTAGGATAGTGAAATTGGGGTGCTTATTCCTTAGGCTCCATTAGTGCTGAGTCACTATAAGTTGACTGCATCCCTCCCCTAAAGCACAGCTCCATTCATGTATACTTTCTGGGTTTCAGTAATAACTCCCTCTTCTTTCAGTGCCCTTCCCTTCCATGCCTTGGGAGGGACTCCCCGACCCCAATGTATCGATATGGTCATGGTCATGTGTTTTTGGATACCTTGCTAAAATAAGACCTTGTAAGAGTCAGAATTCTAAAAATGATCCTGCTGTAACCTGTAAATATGATGAGATAATGCTCTGTGATTATATAACATTATATGGCACAGTTGGCATTAAGATAGGGAGTTTTTCTGGGCGGAACTTATCTAATCACACACGCCCTTAGCTGTGGAGAGCTTTCTACAACTGGTGGCAAAAGAGGAAGACAGAAAGATTTAAAGTAGGCGCAGGATTTGATGTACCATCGCTGGCGTGAAGATGGAGAGGGTCACGTGGGAGGAAATGCAGGCACCTTTAAGGAAGTGATGAAGCCCCCAGTTGATAGCCATTAACAAGGACCTTTAGGTGTAAGGTATAAAATTCTGCCAACAACCTGAATAAACTTGGAAGCAGATTTCTCCCCAGAACCTCCGGGTGGGGACTCAGCCTGGTGCCTTGATTTTAGCCGTGTGATATCCTGAGCAGAAAATTCAGAGAACTTCTGACTTATAGAACTGTGGGCTAATAAATGGATGTTGTTTTAAGCTGCTAAGATTGGGATAATTTATTACGCACCAAAGAAAAACTAATATAGATAATTCAGCTCATACTCTATAAGACTACTGTCGGTTTCTACTCCGATTTCCCTTTGTAATACTTCCTTTTGTGTCAGATAATGTGGGGTGACCCTGAGAATTTGAGGGATCTCATTAAGGGGAGCATGAGTTGTGTATACATTTAGTTTGGATTGAGTGGGGCATCATTTTTACGGGGTTCACAGTCACTTCTGTGAATACTTATGGGTAGTCTTCCTGGTAGAAGAATGGCTTCCAGAAGTACTCCTATAATTCATTGTACTGGTTCATCTGGCATCACCATAAGAAAATGCCTGGGGCTTCCCTGGTGGCGCAGTGGTTGCGCGTCCGCCTGCCGATGCAGGGGGACTGGGTTCGCGCCCCGGTCTGGGAGGATCCCACATGCCGCGGAGCGGCTGGGCCCGTGAGCCGTGGCCGCTGAGCCTGCGCGTCCGGAGCCTGTGCTCCGCAACGGGAGAGGCCGCAACAGAGTGAGGCCCGCATACCACACACAAAAAAAAAGAAAATGCCTGGCCAGAAGTTGAATTGTGACATGTCTGATAGTGCCTGATACAGAAGTAACTGGGTCCTGGAGGAGAAGTAAGGTTTGAAATACAGACAGCCAAAAGCTTGTCTGTGGAAAATTCTTCCAAATCTTATACGGCACATTAAAAGAAACCTGGTAAACATTTTCCCATAATAATTTCAAATTCATTCTAAACATTTATATGACATTACCTAAAACAAGTTATGGAACTGAAGTAAATAAGCAAAAGATGCTTATAGGTTTTCTCAATTTAGATTTAAATTGTAACAATTTACCTATCATTACCAATAACAATTTATGAAGCAAATCATTGTCATTTGACAAGGTAGTCAATATGCAGCCAAAAATTTAAGGAAAAAATAATACAGCATTTCATCAGGCAATTAATTTATGTAACCATGCTATTTTTCTAGCTTTTGTAGTTTTTGTGGAAGTTGTCTAAGCTTTGTTTAAACTTGTAAGTTACTGTAATTTATTTTTCTCTTTGAAAACATTCATTTATAGTATTAATACTGTATTTGTTTTATTAATCAAGTGAGTAAATAAACTTCAGGTGCCACAAACCCTGGCTTTCCCTATAAGCCTTCCTTCTGTTGTTAGGCTTGGAGTACTGTGCTGTGTTGTTAGTTTCCTTCAACCTTGTCTGCAATGCTGTAAAAAGCACTTTATTCAGTTTCCTCAAATTGCCTGGTGCTGTGTGCCATCTTTTTCTTCATGGTTTTTCACCTGATACCCTCGGTGTTGTGTTGAGTGACCTTAAATAGTGGTTAGGCTCTCACAGTGGAGAGAAAGAGGAGGTGGAGTTTCCTGGGCAAGAGAGTTTCCAGAGCTGAGGAAAAGACAGGGGAGTGTGAAGGACCCTGAGAGGGGCTGGAGCAGTAGTGGGGTTCACAGTAGAGATTAGCCATATACACATTAAAACTGATAATTTAAAAATTCTACACCCATAAACCAACACTAGCCAAATTTGGCCAACTGTTGTTTTTAACCTGTAATCTGTGTAGTCTTACCTCTTATTCTTACTTTGTGTTGCTCTTGGAGGTGATTGCCATTAATAGATTTGGAAGCTTCTTTCTGCTAAATTACTGAACACCAGGAGGCTTACTGGGAGAATCAAGGTAGCATTTGTCATTGTGTGTGTTATATATATATGTACATTGTATGTATACATGTGTATACATGCACACACACTACTTAGTGGAGATATCACCACAAACCTAAATTAGGCCTCTCGGTGGGTGATAGAGAGTACTGTCCCCAAATGATGGCTGACAATTTCTAAAACATTGCAAAGGGCTAAATGGGACTGCCAAATATGGATATCCAAACTTTAGACAGGACTCCTTGTTAAAGTAGAAATGTCCTGATGATGAAATTTACCACCATTTCGTTCTGTTTTTTTAATAACTTAAAAGATTAACTCACGCTCCGTGGAGAAAACCTGCGAAATGCAACAAAAGAGAAATTGAAGTATAATAAATATAATTACTCAGCAATATTTTACTACGTGCTGTTTAAATTTTTTTCTGTACATATCAGTATTTTAGGTGGCCTTGTCCTACAAATACCATTTTATAACTTCCTTTTTTATTTAGCAACATAGAATGGTTTTTATCAGAGCACAAGTATTCTTCTCTATCTCAATTTTGACAAGTTTTGCTGTTTTGCTTGCTAAGCAAACAACCGAAACAACAACCAAAGAAAAAATCAACAACAAAAAAGCACCATCCAGAGCGGTCATCGTCATTACTATTAATGATAGTCCCTATTAACATTTTGATGTAATGCAATTTTTAATGGCTGTATTATATTTCATCACATGGATATGCTGTAATTTAGTGAAAGAATCCCACACATTAGATATTAGGTTGTTTTCACTGTTATAGGTAACCTGAGATGAACATCCTTATTCATCCACGTTTGTATATATATCTCTGATTATCCTCTTAGGATTAATTCCACTTTTAATGCTTGGCATGTTTTAATGCCATAGAAGTGTAAAATGATAAATGGCTCTTACTTAGCCAGGTTTCCAGGGCTTTGCAACCTTCCTCAAAGTATAGGCTCCCTAGGGCAGCTGCATTATCTGTTGACTTGCTCGGAGGACGTTGGAACCAAAAGCTAATGATTCAAGGAGCATAATATCATATGTCTTAAAGTCTAATTACATCTAATCATGTAGTTGCCCTTCCAAAGTGTTTTCCTTAGTGCATTTAAAATGTGTATTTTGAGAAAATCTCATTTTCCTGTAAAATCTCTTCTCCTTTTTTAAACTGTCCAATTGTTACCATCGTCAACATCTAGTTCAGTGGTACATAATATTTGGGGATAGTCAGAGTACTTCGAGGAGAGCATGTCTCCTGTAAGTTATAAAGCATCTAAGGACCCTGGCTCCCAAAAATCCACAAACATATTTACTGCTTCCCAGCGCAGAGGTCCTGAAAGAGTCATGTTTCTCTTTAGTACTTCGCTCATCCCTATGCATTTATGGGTCTCTTTTGGGAATTTTTACACTTGCTCTGATTTATGCTTATCAGCTCCTGCTCTGGATTTATCCATCAGTCCCCTCTTGCAGCTTAAAAAATTTCTTCATACCATGCTACTCTCTGTGATATACTTTAACCCAGGCAAGAATGGAGGCCCTCTCTTAGTTAGCAAAAGCTAATGTCAGATTGAAGAATTGATAGCACTTTATAAAAAGGTAGGAAGTAGAAAGAATTACAGTACAAAGATGGTGGAGATGTGAAATTAAACATTGGGAATAACAGCTGTAAAATCTAACTACTGTGACCCCCACAGAAGGTTTCCCAATCATCACCTCTCTCCAGGGAGCCTGGTCTGCAGCCACACTGCAGGTACCTATTGGTCCCCCAAAGATAAGAGATCCCAGCTCAGTCTTTACTCTGATCTAGACTCAAATGTCCCTTCCTGTAATGGGGACTGAAGAACGTGGCACTCAGTAAAAATATAATAAACTTTGCAGGGAGGCAACTGTGCCCCCCATGAATGACAATTTTTCATATTCATAAACAAAATGCTTGGCCTGAGACATTTGGAATATGTCACTGTTTAAGGGTCTTCTGAGAACAATCGGTAGATACTTGCCTGAAATATCTCTAACTGAATGACTCATTAAAGTGGTCTCTCAAAACAAAGGGCAGACCAGTGTGAAGAACACAGTCTAGCTTCACTCTAGAATGCAGAGCAGATTTTTGACATCCTTCCCCATTCCATCATTTTTATAAGTTCAATGATAATTTTAGTAACTCATCTCCTATAGCTAAAATAAATTGCTGGCATATTTAAATACCAATTTGTCTTTCTCACACAACCATACAATTGGACTGAATATTTTTAAATGTTTTAGACCCTCTCCAACCCTGCCAATCCCTTTAATAGATTCAATTCATAGCTACTTGCTCCATCTCAAGCCTTTTTGACTTTTTCTCTCACCTGTACTGATATCCATTTCTTCTGAAAAGTGTCTGCATCATAGATGATTACTTGCTAGATTAATGGTCTACTTCACAAACATTGGTCTATATATTTTTTTAGTGCAGTTGATTTACAATATTATGTTAGTTTCAGGGTAGAGCAATGTGATTCGGAGACATATCTCAATTTTTTGATGATTCTTTTCTCTTATAGGTTATTACAAGATATTGAATATAGTTCCCTGGGCTATACAGTAAATCCTTGTTGCT
>NC_041221.1:147507341-147582527 GCF_002837175.3 Physeter macrocephalus | reverse complement strand
TGGCCGCTGAGCCTGCGCGTCCGGAGCCTGTGCTCCGCAACGGGAGAGGCCGCAACAGAGTGAGGCCCGCATACCACACACAAAAAAAAAGAAAATGCCTGGCCAGAAGTTGAATTGTGACATGTCTGATAGTGCCTGATACAGAAGTAACTGGGTCCTGGAGGAGAAGTAAGGTTTGAAATACAGACAGCCAAAAGCTTGTCTGTGGAAAATTCTTCCAAATCTTATACGGCACATTAAAAGAAACCTGGTAAACATTTTCCCATAATAATTTCAAATTCATTCTAAACATTTATATGACATTACCTAAAACAAGTTATGGAACTGAAGTAAATAAGCAAAAGATGCTTATAGGTTTTCTCAATTTAGATTTAAATTGTAACAATTTACCTATCATTACCAATAACAATTTATGAAGCAAATCATTGTCATTTGACAAGGTAGTCAATATGCAGCCAAAAATTTAAGGAAAAAATAATACAGCATTTCATCAGGCAATTAATTTATGTAACCATGCTATTTTTCTAGCTTTTGTAGTTTTTGTGGAAGTTGTCTAAGCTTTGTTTAAACTTGTAAGTTACTGTAATTTATTTTTCTCTTTGAAAACATTCATTTATAGTATTAATACTGTATTTGTTTTATTAATCAAGTGAGTAAATAAACTTCAGGTGCCACAAACCCTGGCTTTCCCTATAAGCCTTCCTTCTGTTGTTAGGCTTGGAGTACTGTGCTGTGTTGTTAGTTTCCTTCAACCTTGTCTGCAATGCTGTAAAAAGCACTTTATTCAGTTTCCTCAAATTGCCTGGTGCTGTGTGCCATCTTTTTCTTCATGGTTTTTCACCTGATACCCTCGGTGTTGTGTTGAGTGACCTTAAATAGTGGTTAGGCTCTCACAGTGGAGAGAAAGAGGAGGTGGAGTTTCCTGGGCAAGAGAGTTTCCAGAGCTGAGGAAAAGACAGGGGAGTGTGAAGGACCCTGAGAGGGGCTGGAGCAGTAGTGGGGTTCACAGTAGAGATTAGCCATATACACATTAAAACTGATAATTTAAAAATTCTACACCCATAAACCAACACTAGCCAAATTTGGCCAACTGTTGTTTTTAACCTGTAATCTGTGTAGTCTTACCTCTTATTCTTACTTTGTGTTGCTCTTGGAGGTGATTGCCATTAATAGATTTGGAAGCTTCTTTCTGCTAAATTACTGAACACCAGGAGGCTTACTGGGAGAATCAAGGTAGCATTTGTCATTGTGTGTGTTATATATATATGTACATTGTATGTATACATGTGTATACATGCACACACACTACTTAGTGGAGATATCACCACAAACCTAAATTAGGCCTCTCGGTGGGTGATAGAGAGTACTGTCCCCAAATGATGGCTGACAATTTCTAAAACATTGCAAAGGGCTAAATGGGACTGCCAAATATGGATATCCAAACTTTAGACAGGACTCCTTGTTAAAGTAGAAATGTCCTGATGATGAAATTTACCACCATTTCGTTCTGTTTTTTTAATAACTTAAAAGATTAACTCACGCTCTGTGGAGAAAACCTGCGAAATGCAACAAAAGAGAAATTGAAGTATAATAAATATAATTACTCAGCAATATTTTACTACGTGCTGTTTAAATTTTTTTCTGTACATATCAGTATTTTAGGTGGCCTTGTCCTACAAATACCATTTTATAACTTCCTTTTTTATTTAGCAACATAGAATGGTTTTTATCAGAGCACAAGTATTCTTCTCTATCTCAATTTTGACAAGTTTTGCTGTTTTGCTTGCTAAGCAAACAACCGAAACAACAACCAAAGAAAAAATCAACAACAAAAAAGCACCATCCAGAGCGGTCATCGTCATTACTATTAATGATAGTCCCTATTAACATTTTGATGTAATGCAATTTTTAATGGCTGTATTATATTTCATCACATGGATATGCTGTAATTTAGTGAAAGAATCCCACACATTAGATATTAGGTTGTTTTCACTGTTATAGGTAACCTGAGATGAACATCCTTATTCATCCACGTTTGTATATATATCTCTGATTATCCTCTTAGGATTAATTCCACTTTTAATGCTTGGCATGTTTTAATGCCATAGAAGTGTAAAATGATAAATGGCTCTTACTTAGCCAGGTTTCCAGGGCTTTGCAACCTTCCTCAAAGTATAGGCTCCCTAGGGCAGCTGCATTATCTGTTGACTTGCTCGGAGGACGTTGGAACCAAAAGCTAATGATTCAAGGAGCATAATATCATATGTCTTAAAGTCTAATTACATCTAATCATGTAGTTGCCCTTCCAAAGTGTTTTCCTTAGTGCATTTAAAATGTGTATTTTGAGAAAATCTCATTTTCCTGTAAAATCTCTTCTCCTTTTTTAAACTGTCCAATTGTTACCATCGTCAACATCTAGTTCAGTGGTACATAATATTTGGGGATAGTCAGAGTACTTCGAGGAGAGCATGTCTCCTGTAAGTTATAAAGCATCTAAGGACCCTGGCTCCCAAAAATCCACAAACATATTTACTGCTTCCCAGCGCAGAGGTCCTGAAAGAGTCATGTTTCTCTTTAGTACTTCGCTCATCCCTATGCATTTATGGGTCTCTTTTGGGAATTTTTACACTTGCTCTGATTTATGCTTATCAGCTCCTGCTCTGGATTTATCCATCAGTCCCCTCTTGCAGCTTAAAAAATTTCTTCATACCATGCTACTCTCTGTGATATACTTTAACCCAGGCAAGAATGGAGGCCCTCTCTTAGTTAGCAAAAGCTAATGTCAGATTGAAGAATTGATAGCACTTTATAAAAAGGTAGGAAGTAGAAAGAATTACAGTACAAAGATGGTGGAGATGTGAAATTAAACATTGGGAATAACAGCTGTAAAATCTAACTACTGTGACCCCCACAGAAGGTTTCCCAATCATCACCTCTCTCCAGGGAGCCTGGTCTGCAGCCACACTGCAGGTACCTATTGGTCCCCCAAAGATAAGAGATCCCAGCTCAGTCTTTACTCTGATCTAGACTCAAATGTCCCTTCCTGTAATGGGGACTGAAGAACGTGGCACTCAGTAAAAATATAATAAACTTTGCAGGGAGGCAACTGTGCCCCCCATGAATGACAATTTTTCATATTCATAAACAAAATGCTTGGCCTGAGACATTTGGAATATGTCACTGTTTAAGGGTCTTCTGAGAACAATCGGTAGATACTTGCCTGAAATATCTCTAACTGAATGACTCATTAAAGTGGTCTCTCAAAACAAAGGGCAGACCAGTGTGAAGAACACAGTCTAGCTTCACTCTAGAATGCAGAGCAGATTTTTGACATCCTTCCCCATTCCATCATTTTTATAAGTTCAATGATAATTTTAGTAACTCATCTCCTATAGCTAAAATAAATTGCTGGCATATTTAAATACCAATTTGTCTTTCTCACACAACCATACAATTGGACTGAATATTTTTAAATGTTTTAGACCCTCTCCAACCCTGCCAATCCCTTTAATAGATTCAATTCATAGCTACTTGCTTCATCTCAAGCCTTTTTGACTTTTTCTCTCACCTGTACTGATATCCATTTCTTCTGAAAAGTGTCTGCATCATAGATGATTACTTGCTAGATTAATGGTCTACTTCACAAACATTGGTCTATATATTTTTTTAGTGCAGTTGATTTACAATATTATGTTAGTTTCAGGGTAGAGCAATGTGATTCGGAGACATATCTCAATTTTTTGATGATTCTTTTCTCTTATAGGTTATTACAAGATATTGAATATAGTTCCCTGGGCTATACAGTAAATCCTTGTTGTTTATCTCTTTTTATTTATGGTGGTTTCTATTTGTTAATCCTATACGCCTAATTTGTCTCTCTCCCCACCTTCCCCTTTGGTAACCATAAGTTTGTTTTCTATGTCTGTGAATCTATTTCTGTTCTGTAAATCATTTGTATCATATTTTAGATATGTATAAGTGATATGATATGGTATTTGTCTTTTCCTTTCTGACTTGCTTCACTTAGTATGATCATCTCTAGGTCCATCCATATTACTGCAAATGGCATTATTTCATTCTTCTTTATGGCTTCTTTATTCTTCTTTATTCTTCTTTATTCATCTCTAGGTCCATCCATATTACTGCAAATGGCATTATTTCATTCTTCTTTATGGCTGAGTAATATTCCATTGTTTATATATCTCACATCTTCTTTATTCTTCTGTGATGGACCCTTAGGTTGCTTCCACTGGTCTAGATTTTTGTTTGCAAACTCTTTGAAGGCAGGGACCTTGTTCTTACTTTTATGTTTAACAATACTAATCACAATAAATACTGTACTGTTCTCTTTCTTCAGAGATGCTATTGATTGTCAGATTGCCCCATTGATTTAATGAAAGCTCTTTAGAAAACGAAAAACCCACTGCATTAAATGTTCATGTTGATTTGAAGAACTCATTCCAATTTTAGAAGCATTAATATGGGGGTAGAGGGAATAAAGAAGTTTATCCTAGATAGAGGAAATATGGCCTCTCACAGCTCTGAGGCCCTCAAAGATCAATTATTCCAGCCTCTCAGCAAATGCTGGAATCTTTCCAGAACAGGTGTGCTTAACCTAGGGTTAATGAGTGGAATGCAGGTAATACGTGGATTCTCTGAAATTATAAGCTAAAATGTGTGTGTTTGTGTGAATGTGTATAGACTTTTCTTAGGAGATGATCAACATATTTTATTAGCCTCTTAAAGCAGCTACTGAACTCAGCATTCTTAAGAACAACTAATCTAGAGTAATACTTGTAGGTGATCATTCAGTCTGGGCTTGAATATCTCCAGAGGGAATTCATTCAGTCACTCACAAGATGTCTTGGCTAAACTTGACCTAAAATTTTCTGGCATGTGTTTCTTGTTCTGAAATATATATTTTTGTTGGGTGTTTTATTATAAATAATAATTATGTTAGACATTGATTAGTAGCTTAATTTATATCTGTTGGCTTACTCATATTAGAGAGACCTATGTGAAGACCATGAAATCCGATTTTTTTTTCTTTTCAAGCCAATTAAGTTTTTATTGTTCTTTGTTGGTATAATTTAGAATATGAACCATTTAAGAAGTAAGCTAGTTTGGTGAAGGAATGTTGTATAGTTAGTGCTCAGTAAATGTTGGCTGAGTGGGTTAATTCAGTAAATAATGAATGAATGAGTGATTAAATGGAAGGATAACTGAAATGTGTGGAGTATGAATTTGTGAATGAATGAATGTAGATCAGTATAATGAGTAAATTAACACATGTGGATCTAAGATTCTAACTTTCATACATGTAAATTACTGAGATTCTCTGCTGGACCATAGCAATATTATTTATGATAACAATTTTAGAGTAGGAAGTCCACTTCTTCTGAAGATAGATTCTTTCAATCTTCTGTCCTCCCATCAATCCATTCATCCACCCAACAAACATACCTCCTATCCTGCATTATCTTAGATGAAGGAAATATGGTTTAGTGATATAGGTTAGACACTGACAAACAACAGTGGACAAGAAAAGCCTATGCTGCTGAATGATAACTGCCACCAAAACTACAGGAGCACAGGGTTTTCCATTTAAAATACACATTAGTGATTATACTTGTTCAGCTTCCTCAGCTTGTTGACAGGACGAACAGACTCAGAAAAAGACATAACCAGTAGAAGAGCTATACTGAGTAGACTCATGGTCCCTAAAATGTGAGGCAAAGAAAATAGAATGAGGCATACATGATTAAGAAGGCTCTTAGTTTAGGGGAAAAGTGCAGCTGGTTTCATAAACATACGATCCTTGGAAACCTGGAATAAATTGACATAAACCCTGGAAAATAAACCACAAAAACTCAGTTACATACATACCTACACCATACCTCCTATATAACAATTGTTCCCCTGTTGATAAATGCTAAGTGCATGTAGTGAAGAAGCATCAGAAAGAATCAGAAGGTCGAAGAGCCTGCCTTAGCTTGCTGATGATGTGCTGTGTGTGTTTTGAGCAAGTGGCCATCTCTCTGTGTTTCAAGTGACTCATCTGTAAACCAAGAAGGCCAGATGCAAAGGTCCTTCCCTCTGGATTTCTCAGATAAAAGACACTTACTGACACAACAACCTGTAAACAACACTGCTTTCTTGGGAGGGTTTTTGTTGTTTGTTTGTTTGTTGGAAGCACTGCCTGACATTGGGAGATAGCAGTTATGAACTCTACAAGGTAGTCTTGTCCTTTGGCAAACCATGGTACTTTTATTCCAGCTATATTGTAACCACTTTCAGATTTCACTGGAAAGCCAAATTTAATGAAATAGTACATTATTGACCAAATTGGCTACACGTCTTGGAGGCAGAAAGGAGAAAAAGCTCAGGAATCCTTTATGGCTTTTTTAAGCACCATGGAAAGCCTCATAAGGTGTTGATTGGCACCATTGTAACTGTTTTTTTGCTGTAGCCACTAATCAGTACTATTACATTAAAAGGTGAGTGCAGACAGCACAGCAATTCAGAGCAGGAAAGTGACAGACAGTGATGAGTATTTTAAAAACTTCTTAGGGGTTGAGGTTTTGGGGAAGATGGGAGGTGAGGTATCTAGAGGAAGGGTCACGAGGACTTTGGGTCCTGTTCAGCCACTCCAAAACCACCAGGAACAGACCCAAAGAGAACGAGTGGACAAAAGAGAAGTGATGAAACCCTGACATCTATTGAGCATGTTAGATTTGTCAAGTGTCTTAGTGGAAATTCTTCATGAGCATCAATGGGTGAGGTCAACTTCATTCATTTATTCATTCATTTGTTCATTCAACGAATATTCATTCAAAATCTGTTACATGCCAGATACTGTGCTGAGTGCCAGGTATTCAGTAGTGAGCAAAACAGCCCTGACTCTCCTGGAGTTTATCAGTGGAGCTCATGACTATCCTTTTTTTTATTATATTTTTAAACTTTTCTCTGAGATAGGGAAGATAGGGCTCTGCCAAGCTGGGCCTGGGGCAAAGATTTTGGTGCACAGGGTGTAGTGGGAGTTCATCCTAGGAAGCACAGTGAGGGGATGGTAAGTGAGATAAAGGAGGTGAGCTGAGAAGGGGTTCATAAGTGAGTGGGTCACCAGTGTGGGCACGTGGGGCTCAGTCCTCCTGGAGACCCTCTGAGAGACTGTGTAGAATTGACCTACACAGGGTACAAGGAAGCCAAGGTGTTTATCCACCAACCCCTGTCCCTCCTTGGTTGAGGCTGCTCCAGTCACTAACTCTCTAGCAGTCTTGTGGGACTGAGCCCTTAACCTGTGGGGTCTGATGCAATCTCTGGGTAGATTGCATCAGAACTGAGTTTAACTGTAGGATCCCCAGCTGGTGTCAGAGACTTGCTTGTTGTTGTGGGGAAAACTGTCCCCACATTTGGTGACCAGAAGTATCAGAAGTGTTTGTGTGAGTGGTAGAGAAAAACACACAGGTGGGAGACTGAAGTAAAGTCTTTCCTTACAACAGGTGGAAAATTGAGTTTTTCTCATGAACCCTGGCTCTGAGCCCTTGGTTGGTATGGAATGAGGTTAAAAGAAGCAAATGAGTGAGCTTTCTTTTTCACACTGAAGCTTTATAAGGTTTATAAAGCCCACTTGGAAGCACATGATGTTAAGAACAGCTTAGTGTTGTGGAAATTCATTAAGAGTCAAGTGGTTGGGTTCAGTTTTGCTTTGCTTGTCAAGCCACTTCACTCTAGAAGCAAGACATTTCCTCATTTATAAGAGAGAAATGTCATCTATGTCACAGGGTTGCTGTTCAGATTGTCCTGAGGATTAGATGAAATACTATGCGTGTCTTAGCCTGGGTTCCCTGGACAGTAGAGTCTGAGACACAGTTCATATGTAACATATACTTCAGTGTTAACTCTTCACTGGGGGTTGGGTTGAAAACTCAGAACAGCCTGAGAGATGGAGGAAGAGTGAGCAGGGTATCTGCCGGCTCCCCATTTGGTCTCCTGTCTCTCACTTGTAAAAGGTTTCCCCTTAAGACATTAACTCCCCCATACTTCTGAGTTATGTCACCTGCCCTCCTGGCAGCTACTAGAGTCATCATTTGGATTGGGGGTATAAACTGGCACAAGACTCTTGTGAGTCTCACCCCCAGGGAGACGCTAAGAGAGGAGGCCATGGTGGACGTGGCCGGAGTTTTATGACCATGAGAATGATGTATGCTTCTGCTTCGGCTACTCTTGGAACAGAGGCAAGAGCTGAGAGGGGAGGGGAACAGGACTGAGAAGTATGAGGAGTTGCACAAACCCGGTCAGGCATAGTATGTGCAAAATACCTTTATATGTGTGAAGAATAAGGCAATATAAGGCAAGTCATTATAAATGACTTTGGATCTCCAGATTTCAGTTCTGGTGCCTAAATTTTATATTTGTCTTTCTTGCCCCTGTTGTGACTTGTCCCAGACAAGTATGTTCTTTCTATGTGTTGTTACAAAATAATTTAAACATGTTAAGTGAACACATGAATGAAGAATATTGCCTAATTTTATAGGCATCTATCTTTGTAAGACCCCAAAGATGGCTCTTTTCCTCTCAATAAAAATAGGTGACATTTATTGTGAACTTACCCACGTAATGGGCCAGACACCTCTCAGGTATCACCTCACTTAATCCTCACTCAGCCCCATTGTGATACCTACTTTACAGATGAGGAAACTGAGGCTTAGAGAAGTTAAAGATTTTGCTCAGAGTCACACTAGTGAGTTTCAAGAAATGTACTAGAGTTCTGTGGCTTCTGTTTTCTGCTCAATTACTGTGTATTCTTTTTGCATATTAGGGTTCCCAGATTGAGTTTGTATGACTGAGGTAGCAGGAAGTATTACTGGGAATTATCGTCATGTTTCTGTATCCCAAAACTTGATTGCACATATCCCTATTAGAATTTTGCTCTCAGCTCAGTGTTACTGAATATTAAATTCCACAAGGAGAGAATCTGTATCTACTTAACCTTTGCTTTCTCCAGGCCTGGAAGAGTGCTGGATTATATTAAGGCAATGGTAGAACAGATGACATACAGGTTGGAGGTAAGACTCTGAACATGAGAAGTGCCCTATAAGGCAGAGGTTAGCAAATCCTGTGCACAGTCCAAATCCAGCCCACTGCCTGCTTATGTAAATAAAGATTTATTGAAGCACAGTTATGTCCATTTGTTTATATATTGTCTATGGCTGCTTTTGTGTTTATGCTAGAACGGCAGAGATGAGAAGTTGTACCAGAGACTGTATGGCTCACAAAGCCACAAGTATTTCCTGTCTGGCCCTTTGTAGAAAGAGTTTGCCCACCCATGCTCTAAGGTATGCTTGAAGTATACTCAGGATCTGCAATAAAAAGTTTAGATGAAAAGAAAAGGAGGTGAGCTATAAAGTGCTGTTTTACCTCCCCTCCCTTATCTCTAATGAAAATAAAGTACAGTTATAATGTCATATTAAATCTATAAAAATGGAACCAAGTTAAATGCCTAACAGTTGAGAGGTGATTACATTGTAGAATGCTGTGCCATCGCTAAAAATGCTGCCATCAAAGTGTAAACAATAGAAAAATGGTTATGATATAATAAAGGTAAAAAATCAAAACACTAACTTCCATTTAGTTCCACTTTTGTGCCAAGATGTGTGTACATTTGTAAAACGAAGTGTAGGGGGAAACACCAGAATGTTACCAATGTTCAGGTGAGAGAATCATGGCTCATTTTGATTTTTTGTTTTATGCCTAACTGCATTTTCTATTCTTTTCTACAATGCACAGGCAATTTTACTCAATAAAAAGTTTAATTTTGAAAATGTTAGAAAATATAGAATATGTCATAATATAATATTAAAAAAAAGTCCAGACAGTTGTCTGTGTGAAGAGGGTGGCTAGTTATGGGCACATCCATCTTCTTTCCCTTAAATGTCCTTTTTCTCTGGGGGCTTCTCCATTAGATTATTGTGGCTTCTACTACATCAGGCTCCAGGGAGCTCTGTTCCCCCTTAAAAACTGCAAATGCATGAATTGAAACAACTTTTCTTGTTTTCCCTTGCTCAGCTGAGACAGGCTGACATTTTCAAGAAGAACTTTAATACTCAGAGAACAAAAAGGCAATAATTACAGAAAATACAAAAGGCATAACAGTTGTCAGGTTTAAAATGCAAGCTTCTAGTTCTCTAAAGGGTTGGTTCCTTGTGGAATCAGAAGCAAACTGCGCGCCATGCTTGATCCTTGCCTCATTCCCCTGAAGGGGGCACCACTGCATTTCTGCCACCTGAAATCATCGGGGCAAATAGTCTCCATTTTAGTCAAGGTTAAAACATCAGTTGCTAATGCTCCATCCATCTGGGACTTTCCCATTTGGTTCTCCCCCAGGAGAGGTTACAGTACATTCAGAGATTACTGATAAGGTGACATATGTCACCCTTTGTCAGTTTAGCAGCACCTCACACCATAAACATGCATACGTATCTGCACATACACATAGACATATATTTATATGTCTATAAACATATAAACACATACACACAGAGATACAAACATGTATTAGACACACATGCATACACACACACACACACACACACACACACACACAGTGCAACTGTAGAGAACGTAATAACTCATTTCCAGGTTAGTGTCTTTTGTCCCTCACAGGCAGGTAAGTGACCAAGTTGAAGTCTATCCGTTACGGGTTTATGACAGTTCGTGACATGCCCATATGTCAGAAACTGCCTATATGCAGTAACAGAATATTTTCAGCGTTTTCCATCTTAATGCACAAGCTAGAAATCCAGGAGGCATCAAAGCCCAAAGCGTCTCACTTTTGCCCTTGCCCATGCTATTGATTCTCTTGCCTCCTGGAAGCTTTCTCTGTAAACCCTAGGAAGAAGTGACTCCTCTCTCCACTGAAATAATGAAACCTTGCTCGCGTTTTCCTTGTAGCTTGTACCACAGAAGTGACCTGTGCTAAAACTAATTGCATCCCTCTCTTTTGTCTCTATAAGCAGCTGAGGGCAACAGCTATTTTTTTAAATTGTGGTATCCCCTATACAGGTTTTCTTTTTAATTTTTCAAACTTCATATGAATTTTTTATTACCTATTTATTTATGTCATGTGTATATCTCTTCCTAACTCAAAAATCAGAAACTAACACAAATAATTTGTAACAAGTGGACTACATTGACATATTATCCTAATAATCCTTATATTTTTCTGGGGGCCGGAAAAGCAAAAAGTTTATCTAAACTACTAAACAAGGTAGAAATTCTAGATTTTAAGTAATTCTGTGTATAATTTCTGTATTCTCTGTGGAAGTTTTTAAAATCTGTTTGACGTTATTTTTATTTGAAATAATATGCTTCAGAAAAGTGTGAAAGCGTAATGTCAATTCTCAACAAAATTCAAAACTAAATTATCTATCACATGACAATAGATGACTTGAAAAGTAAAAAGCAATTACAAAGAGATAACCAGTGTTTGTCAAGAACCAATTATTCGGGCTTCCCTGGTGGCGCAGTGGTTGCGCGTCTGCCTGCCGATGCAGGGGAACCGGGTTCGCGCCCCGGTCTGGGAGGATTCCGCGTGCCGTGGAGCGGCTGGGCCCGTGGGCCATGGCCGCTGGGCCTGCGCGTCCGGAGCCTGTGCTCCGCGACGGGAGAGGCCACAGCAGAGGGAGGCCTGCATACCACCAAAAAAAAGAACAAATTATTCCAAACTAACCTATTTTTTTCCATTGGTAACTTTCCTTCTGAAGTGGGAAAGAGGAGAATCTTACTGATTTTCTATATTTTGGATTTTTTTTTTTTTTTTTTTTTGGTGGTATGCGGGCCTCCCTCTGCCGTGGCCTCTCCCGTTGCGGGGCACAGGCTCCGGACGCACAGGCTCAGCGGCCACGGCTCACGGGCCCAGCCGCTCCGCGGCACGTGGGATCCTCCCAGACCGGGGCGCGAACCCGGTTTCCCTGCATCGGCAGGCGGACGCGCAACCACTGCGCCACCAGGGAAGCCCTGTATTTTGGATTTTTAACAAGACTTTTGACAAAATATTTAATATTATTTTTATGACTAAAGTAGGAAAATGTGACCTAAGTGAAAAAACTACATAGGTGAATTTGCAGTAATTGAAAATTGTCTTCCAAAGCTGGACTGCTGTACACAATGGTGCATTTGAATCTATGTGAATACACACCCAGATTTGTGCACTGCACAATCTGTACAACTAAAGATAGAGGCACTGAATTGTTTATTCATCTATAATTTTTTTTACATCTTTATTGGAGTATAATTGCTTTACAATGGTGTGTTAGTTTCTGCTGTATAATAAAGTTAATCAGCTATACGTATACATATATCTCCATATCTCCTCCCTCTTGCGTCTCCTTCCCTCCCACCCTATCCCACCCCCCCATACAGGTTTTGAAAGTGTGGCTTATGTGTGACAGAGGCTCAGTAAACAGCTATTGAATAATTGAATAAATGCATTTTAGTAATTATAGAGAAAGTCTAAAGAGGTAAATCTAGGATTAAAGTGTTAAAAGTTCCCAGGAGATCAATTTATACTCAGTTTTAAAAGAACTTTCTCAGAGTCTACATTACATAATGTTGTGATGGCTTGTTCTGGAAAATACCACTGGGTGTATTCTAGTCAAGATGAAAGTCTACTTTTGAGGGATATCATAATGGACATTCACGCTAGAGCTGAAAGATTGAATTAGATGTCTTCTAAAATTCTTTCCAGCTTTATCTTCCTGGTAACTAAATCCAAACGCAGGCAAGAAATCTCACTGGAATAAGTTTTATCATTTGCTCAGGTTGTCAACAAGCTAGGCTACGTCTGCATTGTGCCTATCCATCATTAGCTGTTTTTCTTTTTCCTATCTAGTCCTGTTTCTTCAGCTATAGCTGTTAAAGTATATTAAGTGACATCATAACAGCTAAAAAGCATTAGCAACCATTGAAGTAACTGATGCTTCTTGGAAATTCACGAAATGCATGTGTCTTGTTTGAGGATAATTTGGCTTTGAGTTAAAATATTTGCTAGGTTTCTCTCCCTATTCTTCCCTAAAATGGCTAGTTTCCTGAAACTGGGTCTTAGTTTCTGAGATTGCCTTGTTCTACTGCCTAGCCTACCTGTGGTGCTGAAATCCTATTTGCAGCAACCACATTACTTTCTCTGAATTCAATTTATACAGTGACAGATGGGGGATTCCAAAAGGGAAAGTTTCCATTCATATCCAGCAAATCATCTTTATGGGAAGAAAGAAGTAAACTTGGTGACATACACCAAGAAATTTAACTTCTGGAAACCGTCATCTTCCATTTTTTAATTATTTCTCTATAAAGTAGCTGGGCCCAGAATAAGTTCGCGCCTCACTATTTTCAGACATTCGAGTTAACTATTAATGAGTGATGATGAATTTACTTTATTAATCAAGATTATAAAATTGGTTTTCATTTTCTTCCTATCTCCCTCTTTGAATGTTTGTACCATTCATGTTGCAAGCACTACTTGATCCGGACATAATTCATTTCAAGAAATTAAATGCCCCATTTCTGATTTTTCCCCCTTTCCCTCTTTTTGAAAAATTCACATTTACAGAATTACTTTGGTTTCAAACTGTTGCATATGGATTTTTACATATAAATGATCCATTACTAGTTCAGTTTCCTTGTCTGTTAACTTATCTTTTGTGGGTAGAGGTTCTTGTTTCTGAAAATCCAGAATGTTACTTTAGCTGCTGTTTGATAAGTTCGTGACGAAAAATCACAAGATTGAAAATGACCTGAACAGAGTGAAACATAGTATGCTAGAATTCCATGGGAACCTCGTTCCTGGGAACCCCTGCAAGACTGCTGGGGAGTGGGAACTGAGGCCCTGGGATTGTAAGTGATTTGCGAGAAGTCACACAGAATATTGGTGACAATAATAATAATAATTACCAACTTTATTGTGCACTCATGGAGTTCTGGGCACCCTTCTAAATTCTTTTCAGCTGTCTACTCATTTAATCCATTTAGTCATTCTATGGGATGGTTGCTATTATTAGTAATAGATGAGAAAAAATGAGATGCAGAAAAGTTAAATATTTTGCCTAAGGTTACAAAACTGGTAAGTGATGGAGTCAGGATCTGAACTCGGGCAGAATGGTTCCCAAACCTTGGTCTTATTCATTATGCTATTCTGCCTTTTTGTCAGAGATACATGGACTCATTTTGGTCAGAGTCTATAAATGTCTGCATATATATAGGGGAGAAGAAAACACATACACAATACGTATATCCTACATGTATATTGTTCTCTTTAATTTGCAAAGCTCTGCCTCTAAACAGGGAAAGGATGACTAACAGTTCCTTCTGGTAGGTTGATTATCATATTACAAGTTCCTGCAAATGGAAAACCATTGCCCTAGCTAATCTTAACATCCCCACATCAGTAGCTATTTCAAGAAAAAGCAATTCCCATCTGTTATAGAAACATATTCAGTGACAGCACACATCTCCTTATCCTAGTAGCATCCCATTGCAATGCAATGGTGAAAATAGCATGATTTTCTTCTTTAATTCTGGAGAGCTCTCTCTAAGCCAAAACATGTGAGAGGGTTTAGTGCCTTCTTAATTGTAAGGTACAAAAGGATGACTATAATTTTTGTTCTCTCATTTTGAATTCGGCTAAATCATCAGATGTATCTAACAATCAAACCTTTTGGCTTTATGTGCTTTTTTCAGAATATAATGGACCTCGGTTACTTTTCTGCACAGTATAGTTTTCCTTTGGAGAAATGGTCTATCCCCACCTGGTGCGATTGTCATTCACATGGCCCTTCCTCACCTATGACAGGTATGGGCTCAAGACCCACTGACCAAACAATGTGTCCCACCTACCTGGATGCTGAGGTTGCTTCAGGAATAGGCACATGACCAAAAGTGGGACAGTCAGGGTTTCCCCCTAGATTTCCTGCATGAGGAAGTGGATCTTTCCTCTCTTGAAGATTTCAACGTATGAGGATAATATAATCTGGGATTGTTGAGAGCCTTTGCTGGCATGTGAAATGAGTCTGCCTGAGAATTAAGCCAAAAAAAAAAAGATTAAAGAGAGGGCAAAAAAAAGATACAAAACCTTAAACTCTTGAATTGAGCCACATCTGAAGCTAGGATCTAATTTGGGGTTTTCAACTGTGCAAGCTTAAACGAAAGGAGAGTTTCCGTCATTCGTAACCCAAAGAGTCCTAGTACATGGACTCCTAGAACCTGAAAATCAGAAGGGATCTTAATGATGTAATCTCCCACCTGGTATGGAATGCCATGTATTGTACTTCTGTCTTTGGTTACCTAAGTTCTGTCTCTGAATTCCCCTAGTGACAGGAGGTTTGTTATTATATTTGGAAGTTCATTCCACTATTGGCCAACTCTAGTTTCCAGACAGTTTGTTTTTCCTAATATCGAACAAGTTGCCGTCTCAAGCCTTCCCTTCACTAATCTTACTGATGTTCTCTGGAGCTTCCCGGAAAAGTAAACTTCTTAAAATAATTGAAGACAGTTATCTTGTCTCATTTCTTTCAAACATTCCTTCAACTTTATTTGAAAATTAGCATACTTCTCTGCTCTTCATCCTGCCCACATCATGCTTTGTAAATATTCTAGTTCCATAAACCCCTAAATTTTCCATTCAGCTGCCTCAGAACCTACCAGGGCAAGACCAAAGAGGCTGTTGTTCAGCCCCACACCCTCTTTAGCTGTGTTTTTGTTTATCTCTGCATACTGCTTCATTTGGAAAACAAAAATAAGAAAGATTGGATAGATATGACTTTTTTTGTTTGTTTGTTTTCAGCCTTCTTAAATGCTTTCCTAATGCCAAAATTAATCAGAGTATGAAACAAACCCCTCCAGATGAGGGCTGATTGGCTCAAAGTTCGTTTAGATTATCCTTGGTCATGGTGCGGGAGCTATGCTTTTACTGAGGAAGCCTGGAATGGCTTCTAGCTCTGGGAAGCCCAGAATCCATTGAAATTCCAACATCTTTGATTATAGCTATCAAGGCTGAATGTTCATGTGTTTCCAATTTTTACTGATAATAAAGAGGAAAGGGCTTCCCTGGTGGCGCAGTGGTTGAGAGTCCGCCTGCCGATGCAGGGGACACGGGTTTGTCAGGCTCGGGCTTCCCTGGTGGCGCAGTGGTTGAGAGTCCGCCTGCCGATGCATGGGACACGGGTTCTGTGCCCCGGTCCGGGAAGATCCCACGTGCCGCGGAGCGGCTGGGCCCGTGAGCCACGGCCGCTGAGCCTGCGCGTCCGGAGCCTGTGCTCCGCAACGGGAGAGGCCACAACAGTGAGAGGCCCGCGTACCACAAAAAAAAAAAAAAAAAAAAAAAAAAAAAAAAGAGGAAAGGGAGAAATGGGTTGATCTTTGTATCTGAGGATTTTAAGTACATTTTCTTGCTAACATCAATGTGTTTTACATAAAATTAAATCATGTTTTTTTCCAAAAGGTCACAAATGTAACACTTATAATAAGAAGTCAATTAATTCATAAATGCTTAGGGAAAAACTGTAGTAAACTGCCTCATTGCCTCTACTTCTACTCCCTTAAGGGAATCAATGTGGACAGTCTGATTTGTATTCTCCCACATGAATCTATGTACTCACACATATATGTACACATATATCCATTTACTTTTGTGAGTGTCTTTTAGAAATATGTTTATTCATGGATCCAGCCAATGCTTATGGCATGTTTATCATGCATCAGGCACTGTTCTAAGCATTGCAGCTACAGAGTGAACAAAACAAAACCCTGGCCTTCCTGGAGCTTATATTCTAATAATGGGAGAGAGACAATGTACATCAAAACTGGATAAAATACATAGTAAGGAGAAAAGTAAGTGAGAAAGGGGGATTAGAAGTATTGGGGGTTGCATTTTAGTGTAATTGGTGAGGACTTCAGTGTGAGGAACATCATATTTGGGGAAAGGGAAGAGAAGTATCAAATCCCTGGGGTGGGAGTGTCCTTGTATGTTCAAAGAACAACCAGGGGCTCAGCTCTGCTGGGGTAAACTGACTGAGGGATTGAGTAGAAAGGTTAGATCTATGATGGGGGTCAGCCCCTGTAGGGCCTTAAAAGTCTTTGTAAGGACTTTGGATTTTACTCTGAAAGAGGCTGAATGGTTTGGATCCAAGGAATAGCACACCATGATTGGCATTTAACAGGATCACTCTGGCTGCTGTGCTGAGAACAGACTGAAGGGTGACGAGGGTCTAAGCAGGGAGCCCAGTTGGAAGGCTGTTGTAATCATCTCGGAGGGAGATGATGGAGCAGGATGGTGGGAGTGGGTGAGGAATGAAGTGACAGCTTTCTGGATAGGTTTTCAAGATTGAGTTCCCAGATTTTCTGAGGGACCAGATATGGAGTGTAAAACAAAATGCAGAGCCAAGGATGGTACCAAGGCTTTAATCCTAAAAAGTGAAAGAAGAGTTGCCATTCAGATGAGACAGACTGCAAAAGGAGCAGGATTTTTAAGAGCAAGACCTGAAATTAAATTTTAAGGCATGTTTAAATTTGAGATGCCAATTGGACACTATTTTAGTAGGTGTATAGTGTTTCATAATGTAATTAATCTAACGATCACTTTGTTGCTTCAATTCAGGTTATTATAAGATTTTGCAAGTATAAACATCGCTGCAATTTTTTCAGGGTCAGATTCTTGTTGGTCAAGTCTCACCTTAAATGTCACCTGCTTAGAGGGCCCTTTCTTAATCACCCATTTTAAAGTTACATGTTATCACATTGCTCCATTTAGTCTCTACATAACATTTATCTCTGCTGGGTATTTTTCCTTCTGTATTTATCATCCATCTCTGTCCCTTACAATGCAAGCTTTGTAAGACCAGAACCTTTGCCTGTCTTTCATGATTGGCACAGGATAGGTATTCAGTAAATACTTGTTGAAAGAATAAACACTATGTACGTAAACAGAGCCTCATGTACTGGCATTTTTGTTTTTATAGGCTAGCTTTCCCAAAAGTGATATGGCTCTGTCAAATTGTATTTTAATTGTACTGATATTGTCAGATTAATTTCCTAAAAGGTTATAACAATTCATTCTTCCACCAACAATGTAAGAAAGCAGTTATTTCCCTGCATCAATTGAAGCACTGGGTAATTTTATCCTTTGATGTTTTGCTTCAGCATTGCTTTCTTATTTTTCAATCTTTCTGCTTCTAATGGCTCCAAATAGCTTGAGTAAATCTCATACAGTTAATGAACTCCTATACCAGGCAGCAACTATTTGTTTAGGTCTCTTTAAGATTATCTTAAAGACTGTATTCACTTTTAACTTCTGGGATTGTTTGATGTTGTGAGTATAAGCAGTTTATCAAGGATAGAGTTAACTCTTCAGTCCTTTCTTCTTTAGTGCTTGGAAACTTGAAACCACTAAGAGAATAAGGTTTTTCCCATTAAAATACCTGATGATTTTTAAAAGAGAGATTTATGAGAAGAAGTTCTGTAAATCCATATTTTAAAATGCATGCGTGTTGGATCATTCTAGGAGAGGGATGTGAACAATGGTATAATTAGTGTAATAAATGTTGGATCCATGTTGAAAACAATTTATTTCTGCATAAAATCTATGAAGCTATAAAGTCTTCCAGCTGAAACAGATTATTTACATCTCCATTCAGGAGAGGTAGACACTGATTCCCACCCCCTTCCCTTCTTCCCCCTCAACTGGTCTTGTCAGGATCTTCATCCACATTATTCATCGGTGAGGAAGCTTTTCTTTTGTTCCTTGACTGTCATTTGCCCTTCATTGTTTGGTTTGAATCTCTTGTTTTCATCCAGCTGTCATATTTTCTTCCCACTCTCAGAGTCAGGATAAAGTGAGAGTACACAAAATCTGAGACTCTTGTGTTCAGATGCCTCTCCTGCTCTGAACCTGCTGTCTGTGATGTTAACCCTGCGTCACAATCTCATTGTTCCAATTTTTCCAGCATAAACATGTTGGGTGCAGGAAAGTGTGCCAGTTAGACTGGCAGGCTTGCAGTGTTAAGGACACACCATCCAGCTAGAAAGAAAGTGTTATGTAAAAATCTCCTTGCTGAGAAATTAGGTGAACAACAGCTTTTGTAAAGAACCTGAAAACCAGACACTCTGTAAGGTCTGCCCCCAATCTCTCATCCACATTTCCAAATCCCAACCCTCTAAAAACAGCAAGATCTGATCTGAACTTATCTGGTGGTAAACGTGACCTGAAATGACTTGAGCCTATTTATAGTCTTTATTCCATTTAAAATGAATAGTTACACATTTCTCTGTAGAGATATTAATATGCACAGTTATGACATACTGATCAGATTCTACTGGAGGAGATAAGTAATATAAGGTTTATATAGCATATTACCTGTTAAAATCTACACTAATTGGAATTTTTAAAATTTATTTATTTATTTTATTTATTTTTTTATTTTTTTTTTTGCGGTACGCGGGCCTCTCACTGCTGTGGCCTCTCCCGTTGTGGAGCACAGGCTCTGGACGCGCAGGCCCAGCGGCCATGGCTCACGGGCTCAGCCGCTCCGCGGCATGTGGGATCTTCCCGGACCAGGCCACGAACCCGCGTCTCCTGCATCGGCAGGCGGACCCTCAAGCACTGCGCCACCAGGGAAGCCCAATAATTGGAATTTTGAAAACCCGAGGTTTAAGGTGAAAGCTTGTGAACCTGTAGGTAAATCTATATGAATATTGACTGCATAAATAATTACAGTATCTCATGGATATAAAAAATATAGAGACAAGGTATCCAATAATGGTATCATATCAGTAGTGAAGGAGGTAAATGGAGTTAAGGTGTGCTAAACGCTTTTCATGGATAAGGAGAATAAAAAGCAAGGGCAATTTCTGAGGTAATATACAAAGACTAGAAAAAGAGTATAAATTTCAAACTAACAGAAAGAAAAATTAAATATAAAAAATCCTTAAATCTCAAAACAAGGCAAAAAAAGGAGAGTAAAAGGAACATAGAACAAGAAAGGAAACTGTTAAATGTAAAACACACAGGAAATATACATTAAATTTAATGACTCTAAAGGCACTGTGTAGAATTAAAAACAAAATAGGATGTTAAAAAAATAGGATGAATTATAAAAGCAGAACAAAAAAACTCATTTGGGATTTCTCTAAAAACTCAACATTCTACACATAAAGATACAGAGAAGTTGAAAATAAAAGTAAAAGAAAATATATTGCCTGTAAACAGTCACCAAAGGAATGCTAGTGTGGTTATATTAATAACTTATGGCGAAAAAGATTTACTAGAGATAAAGAAGGTCATTTCATAATACTAAAAGTTTTGATTCATAAGGAAGACATAGCAACTCTAAACTTTACGCACATAATAACACATTCTCAAAATTTGTAAAGCAAAAATAGAAATACAAAGAGATATAGACAAATTTATAAAACTAATAGGACAATTTAATACACGTCTTTCATAACTGATAGAATAATCAAATAAAACCTCAGTTAGGATATAGAGAATTTAAACAGTGTCATTAAATAAGTTGACCTAGTAGACATTAATAGAACATTAATTTCAATAACTGCAGAACATGTATTCTTTTCAAGCACTTGTGGAATATTTATAAAAATGATTATAAAGTAAGTTTGAATAAATTCCAAATGTTTGAAATTATATAAAACATTTTCTGTGACCCCAACACAATTATTCTAATAATCAGTAAAATGTATTTGAATATTTAGAATTATACTTCTAAATATTCTTTTGGTTAAAGAAAAGATGATTATGAATATTAGAATATATTTTAACTGAATAATAAGGAAAATACTATGCGTTAAAATTGCAGGATATAGCTAAAACAGTGATTAGAGGGAAATTCATTCTTATAAGTGTACATAGTAGAAGGTAAAAAAGCCTGGAAATTAATAAGCTAAGCATCCACATAATAAAGTTATAAAAAAGAATAGCAAAATAAACACAAAGAAAGCAGAGAGGGTAGCAGTAGAAATTAATAGGAAAGACTGCAAATATGTAATAAAATCAACAAAGCCAAACATTGTTTCTTTGAAATATGTTTAAGTTGGTAAACACTGGTGACACTGATAAAAAAAAAAGAGAGATAAGACCCCCCAAAACTAATAATCATGAAAACATAACACTACTTTCAATCCTGTATATATAATATATATATACACACGAACATATACATAAATTCTAAATTAAATGCCATTAACAAATGTAATCTAGCACTATTTATAAAAAATATAATACAGTCATGATCAAGTTGGGTTTATCGTACTAATGCCATATTAGCTATCCTTAAAAATCGGTGTAAGTCATCACATTTAACAATATGGAAGAAAAAATATATCAACAGATTCAGAGAAAATCTTTGATAAAATTTACCATCTAATCAGGATAAAAATTCCTAGTAAACTAGGAACAGAGGTTATGTTCTTCATCTGATAAAAAGGTATTTACAAAAACCACGACAAATGTCATGCTTAATGGTTAAATCTTGAACTTTTTTCTTTGATTTTAGGTACAATGCAAGTATTCCCAGTATTACCACTTCTGCTTAACATTGCACCTGGTATCCTGATCAGTACATTAAGGCAAGAAAGAAAAGTAAAGACAAAAGGATTAGAAATAAATAACTTCCATCATTCCTGTATTATTTAATCACATATGTAGACAATCCAAAATAATTTACATATAAATTAATAATAAAAAGAATTCAAAATTGTGTCTAATTTTGCTGGATACAAAAATCAATGTACAAAAACTGACCGTCATTTTGTTTACCAACATTAAACATTGTGAAAATACAGTTTTAAAAAAAGATGTCATTTAGGATAGTTTTCAAAAAATCAAGTACCTAGGGTCAAATCTAAAAAGAGAAGTACCAAATTTCTATATAGATAATTGTGAAACATCACTGAGAAAATTTAATGAAGAGCTAAATAAATGGAAGAAGATGCCATAAGCATGGATTGGAATACTCACTATGTCAGAAAATATGAATTAGCACCAAAATGTCTTACAGATTCAGTGAAATTGCAGTCAAAATCCTAATAGTTTTTATATGTATATACATATATGTATAACTTGACAAGATTATTGTAATATATGTGGAAATGCAAATGAATATTACTCAGCAATAAAATGGAATGAAGTACTGATGTATCTACAACATGGATGAAACTTGAAGACATTTTGCTAATGTGAAAGAAGTCAGACACAAAAGACTATATATTGTATGATTCTGCTTATTTGAAATGTTCAGAATAAGTAAATCTGTATGTAGAGAAAGAAAGTGTAGGTTATTTTGTCTAGGGCTAGAGTATTTGATTGGAAACAGAAAGTGACTGCTAATGAGTACAGGCTTTCCTTTTGGGGTGAAGAAAATGTTTTAAAATTGATTATAGTGATGGTTGCACAACCCTGTGAATGTATTAAAACCATTGAATTGTACATTTTAAATGAGCTAATTACGTAGTGTGTAAGTTGAATTTCCATAATACTTTTATATTTAAAAACCCTCAAAACTATAGTGTTTAGAAATGCACACTTAGGTAGTAAAATTATAAAGAAAAGGAAGTGGTTACTATAAAACTGAGGATAGTTGTTTTTTCTATGGGAGAGAGAAGGAATTAAATTAGGAATGTAGCAGGGAGAGGAGGTGGGTGACTCTGGAGTGCTGTTTATGTCTCTTTCTTTACCCAAGTTATGGTTACACATGCCTTTATTTTACATTGGTATATTAAATTGTCCATTTATGTTTTAAATATCTGTATTTGTGTTATACTTCACAGTAAAAATATAACAAAATATAAAAAACTAATATAAAGGCGTGAATACAAAAGATGGTAAGGTTAGAAATATGGCAAATCTATCAAACATCCAGAAATGAAGACACACCTGTACTACTAGGAGTGAAGGGTCTGGGTCTCTGTCAACATCAGCTATTCTGTGGATGCTCCCTTTGGCTCTTGGTTGGATTGGGGTCAAATCTTCTATCCCTTGAACATTAAGAGAAGATCATTACCTGAAACAAAGCAGTGAGCATGCATTTGTGTTCTTTCATGTTCATCATACTTTCTTATGCCAGCAAAGTGTAAGTATGATCTAACGATGATGGTGATGATGATCATGATGGTGATGATGATGATAATAATGGCTAGCATTCATTCTGACATACCTTAAGGCAGACAATATAGTTCAACTCATTCAGTCTTCAAAACAGTCATATAAAGTAGTTAGTAATTTCCTTCCTGATTTTTCAGTGGAAGAAACAGAGAAATGAAAATTTCAAATGAGTTATGCAAGGTCACCCATTTGGGAAATGAAAGAGCGGTGATTGAAATCTGATCTATCTCCAAAATCTGTTTCTTAGTCTCTACCTTACACTTGAATAATAAGTTTAATATGACTACATCATACCATCTCATATTAACTTTTTGTTCCTTTTCCATCACTTGAGAGAGGTAGGGAAGGCAGTATTAATCCCAGTCTATGAGAAAGAAAGGGAGTCTTAGAAGCATCAAGCCATTTATACAAGAACACTGTTAAGATGTGACAGGTGAAATTCAACTCCAGCTTTCTTGTCCCAAGGTCTACAGATTTCCTTGACATGTCATTGAGGTCTCATTAGGTGCCCGGGGCATATTTCTATTACTTTTTTTTTTTTTTTTTTTACCGTGGAATTATTTAGGAAAAATCAAACTCACACGTGCATTTCTTCCTGAGTCACTTGAGAATGCTTTAATTAGCTTGAATTGTTTAGCCACAGTGTGTTCTAAGCTGAACTTCCTGCGCTGCAAATCAAATTTCTCCTCTGCGGGGGGGAGGGGCACGGATGCGGGGCGAGCCTGCGGCGGCAGGGGCCGGCGTGACGCTGCACCGGCCCGAGGCGCGCCTTGCGTTCTCCCGGGGAAGCTGTCCCTGGATCCCGGGGCCCCGGCAGTGGCGGGCTTCCTCTGCTTCTTTGAGGAGCCTGTTTCTCCCTCCTCTCCTTAGCCTTTGCAGAAAGAGCAAAGCCTGGACCACATCCTCCGGAGGTATTTCCTCCCAGGAGTCTCTTCTGCCCTCCTACACAAATGCTGGGATCTCATCAACACCTCCTACAGGAGCTCATTCATTTCTTCCCCTCTAACCACAGTGAAGGCAACAATTCCTGGAGCACCTCTCCAGCCAAGTAATAGAACGCATTGACAGTTGTTTCTTTGTCAGCTTGACATAGTTCGAGATATTTGCATCTCCTGAGTGTTCACACTCCTCAAGAACAATGTGACTTAATGACAGCATAGGGTCCTGGTTTTTCTACTTTCCTTCACAGAATGAAAGAACTGAAAAGAGACCTATTTTAAGAATTGTTTCTTCTTTCCCCAAAGAGGAAACAGGGGTTCAGAGAGGCAATATCCTGCTTAAAGTCTTTGAGTTAGCGACTGAGAAAGAATTAGAAACCAAATCTTCTGACTCTTAGGTCTGTATTCTTTCTGTAATTCAATGTTACAGGAATTTATAAGATCAATTATACCTTGGTGCTTGTGTTATTGAGACAATAGGGGTTGCAATTGCAAAAGGAGTATGATTGTAGGAATGTCTAGAGTTTGTAGGAATGTCTGTCAATTCAGGAATAGCCTCCGATTGCTAAAATTCAAAGAAGCAGAAAATGTTAATGATAAAGATATAATTGCAAGAAGATAGAACAGAAGTAAGAATGGGTTGGGAAGAGTAGCACTCAGTATTATAAGAACAAGGTTAATACCTTTTAAACCTTGAATATGGAAATACCATTAGTCATTGTGACAAACAGTATCTTTTGGAGCAAGAATGCTCCTCAAAACATCTCTATTAACCCAAATGTGAAGAAGTCCAGTTGTATGGGTTCACCTAGGTAGTCTGATTGGTTGGTGGAAAAGGATATGAACATGAAATGAGAAGGCTTGAGTTGTAATTCAGACACCAAAACTGGTTAGCAGAGATGTTTTATCTCATTGATAAAATGAGAAAAATATACTAGATCTTTAGTTTCTCAACTTTTATTGTACATAAGAATCACCTAGGGGACTTAATAAAATGCAGATTCTAGGGGCCCATTTCCAGAGTTTCTGATTCATCGATTTGGGGTAGGGCTGTAGAGTGTGCATTGTATCAAATTCCTAAGAAGCTTCTAATGAATGTGCTTCAAGGACTATGCCTGAAAAAATGAAAATATACTGGGAAAAAGGACCCATCAAAGATTTAGCATTTTTTAACATTTGCTTCCCACCAGCTAAAGCCTAAAACCTGCCTGAAATTCTCTGCCATTTAATAACACTTTCAGAAGATTACCTGTTTGCTGCCTTGGGTCATAATACCATACATTCAATACTTGTATCAAATTTATGGGCTTTTGTGGAGACCAATGCTGCCCAGCAGGAGGGAACATGAGCCTGAATTCTAAGGCAAAGTATTAGCCTGTTTGACTATGACTTCATTTCCTTTGACTCCTCAGGTAGATGTTAAAGGTCTCAGGTGCCTTCAAAACAGTTGAACAAGAAGTCCTTCCAATTTTTTAATTAAGCAAGCTTTGACCTTCAAGGCTGTAATTGCTCTTGACATCTAACTTATTGCTTAATTAAAACATGGTGAGATACAAGACCTCACTTCTGGAAAAATAGAGTCATGGTCATTTCTATTTTATTAAAGTCCCTCTTTTATCTGAAAGGTATGGGCTGAGGTAATCATAGAATAATGTCCCATTGCAGAGAGAAAGGATTTGGCAGGCACCAACCTGAGGTGAGTCATTATCCATCTGATACAACTAGAGCTTATGAAACTATCAGTCAGAGAGAGAAAAAAAACCTAAATAATTCTGCTGTGTTATGTCAGAAGAATAAACAATGAAAAATTAAGAATGATGGCATTTCCTTGAGCAATTGAATAGCAATAACTATTTTCCCCTGTTTTAAAAACAAATACAAAATGATACCAATTGTCCGTCTTTATGTGTTTTTCTGTATGGCTTCTAAAGTGCCTTTGCATCTGCAGGGAAAAATATTCGAGAAAGCCTTTTTTTGGACAAAGTCATTGAGGGTTTTAAATGATAACGTATTTAAAAATTAGAAAGCCAACATCTTTTCCCTCCTCTATTTTCAGAAGGACTTGTAAAAAAGAATGAGGGCAACAGAAAAAGGAAATTGTTAAGTATGGTGTTATGGGTGATTTCTCTAGATCATCCTGGTAAACTTGGAAAACATTTAGAAGAAGTGTTACTGCACCATTTAATCTATTGGGATGTTACAGTGACTTAACTTGGTAACAGAGCTCCAATTTGCTGAAGAATTGTTAAACTTCTAGCTTAATTGGTTAGAACTACTCAGGATAAAATTTGTAGTGATAAAATAATGGGGTCCTAACATGTTGGAGTGTGTCTTGGAGATCAGTGATTCCAGATCCTTCTTTTACAGACATGGAATCTGAGGTGGAGGAAAGGACACAGCAAGCACAGTAGGTAGGAGGCAGAACCAGATGAACTCAACCCTTTCTGACTCCCCTTCCTCAATCTGGTGCCATTTTTCCATCACTTTACGAATGAGATACAGTCTAAATGGCCACAGTAGACATCCCCTCTTGGATTTCTCTATTGGGAAAAAGAAACAAAGCTAGTTTGTTCCTAGCAGATTAACGCATACTGTTAATATGTCTTCTTAATTTAAGTGTGTCTCTGTGTGTGTATATGTGTGTGTATATATTTACAGTATTTGAATCATTTCTTCTTTCACTTAACAATGTTCCATAAGAATCTTCCCAATGTCATTAATACTCTTTGAAAAAAAGTGATTTGGCAGGATTACATCCCACTTTATCACAGGTGATAGTGTATTCTCCATTTATTGGATATTTAATTTTTAAATAACATTTATAGTATTTTTTTAATAGTGATGGACACTTTTTATAGAAATCTTTGACTGAAATACTGATTTTTTCCTTGGTTAAATTCCTAGGCTCAGAATATCTGGGTCAAAGGGCAAACCCGTTTTTAGGTTTCTGACACATCTTGCCTTGGGAGTCTTCAAAGGAGGTTAATAAATAGGACCCCTCTTCGCTGCCTGGATCCTGAACAAAGTGAGAATTAAGACAAAGAGTAAGGCAGGTGGAAGTAAAAATGTCACACAATTGTTAAGACTAGTATGGAGGATATACCTTAGCTTAAGAGCCCAGTGGGCTTCCTAACTAAACCCCATGGTTAAACTTATGGCATGTAGAGGAGGATGAATACCTGCTTCCTATGGGCAGTGCCCTCACAAGAAGAGAAAAGGGAGCAGTTGAAGGGAACGTGCATTATTTCTTTTCCCCAAATTACCAATCATATGTCACTCTACTCACTCTTGGTGCAGCCAGTAAATGAGCAGAGACATCTGGGAGTATCATGCATATTGAAACTCCCTGAAGAATGGATGAAGCATCTCCTTCCCCTGAATACTTAGCAAATTGCTCCTTCAATCAACATCTCTTGACTCTACTAAGTGCCAGGTACTGTACAGAATACTGAAGGGAACCAGGTGAATTAAGACACAATCTCTGCTCTTAGGTGACTTCAGTTGGTATTTTTCAAGGACCTTTCACACCCCCAGTTTGTTATGGTTTCTTCATGCAGTGCCCTGTGAGAACATTCTATCTTAGGACTTGGGCACCTATTCTACTGGCAGCAAAAAGAGGCAGCAGAGAGAACCAGTAGCTAGAACTGTATTGATCATCCATTCCCTCAAAGCAGGATGACAAATTGAGAAATTAATTTTGCTTCAAGACAAAGGATTTGTTCAAAAGCTATACTAGTACTTGGTCTGTGCAAGTAGTAATGGTAATAATAATAGTGGGAGTTATTATATATTGAACACTTACTAGATGTCAACCTCTGTGCTAAGCCCTTTGGGAGGATTTCTCCTTGAATACTCTTTATAACTCTAGGAGTCAGGTGTCAAACTGAGGCTCAGGGAGGTCATTAGTAGCGAGTCTAAGGGTATCCAGCTACCTTTGCTGATGGGGAAATGAATTGAAATTCAAATTCTAGTGTGTTTAACACCAGGGCTTGAACTTTTAACAATTACATTTCAGTTAGAGCAAAAGAACAAGTGATTCCACAGATAGGTAGAGCAGTTAGGAAATCTTGGGAGAAAGGGTAGTTCACATGTTCAGACAGATGATCAGTGAGCACCTGGGAGATCTCTCAGCAGGTTGAATGGCTGAGGTGGAAGATAGAAAGGGAAAATTACAGGAAAGATCAGATCACAATCATCAGAGGGTTCTGTGGGTACCAGAAGCAGAATTTTCAGGAAGATTGGTTGTAATGCAGACTCTAAATGAAGCAAAAGTTTAGTTCTTAAAACAGGCGTTTTAAGGCTGTACAGTGATTTGAAAATGTATAGTGCTCCTCTTGCATTTGTCAGGGAGGAAGAACTTTTCCTCTGTCTTCTTAGGTTCAAGGGTTGGGGGTGAGGGTGTGACAATTAAACAAACAAAAGGCAGGGTAACAGGAGAAAAGGCACATAAGTTTTATTAATGTTTTATGTGCACTATGGTTCAAAGTGGCTAGACTGGGGGCTTATATACCATTTTAACAAAGGAAAGGGTGTTCGGGCTTCAAGGGATGATATATTGTGGAGAAGTATAGGAAATATGTGGGAGAAGACTAATGGACGATAACAGTTGTTTTAGTAAGGTCTGTTTATGCAGACTTATCTTCGTGCTCTTTCCTCCAGTAATAAGCGTCACTCTCTTTTTCTTGGTATGGGGGAGGGGTGTACTTTCACAAGGAAAATGTATGCCATCTTCATGAAGAGAGATTTATGGTCTAATTCTAGGCAGAAAAGGGGAGGGCAGAGAACTCTTGCATCTGTGGATTCTCAGTTGCCTTCAGGTCAGAGTAATCCGTATGCCAAAGTGGCTACTGCATATCCCGATCCCCTTTATCTCTGTATCCTCTTGTAATAAATCTCATAAAGTGGGATTGATGCTTTATAACTGGCAAACATAAATGGGAGTTATCAGTCCACCTTTTCCAAGGCAGAGGGTATGTCCTTCTAATAGAATTCTCTGAAGTGGATAACTGGCTGAGACAAGTGCCTCAGTCTGGGTCCTCTGTGAAGTAGGTACCAAGATGGGATAGAATGTGCAATGATTTCATTTTAGGGGAAGTGCCTGTGTTAAAGGAAATAGGGAAGGAATCAAGAAGGCTGAGAGAGCTGCAGTGCAATGAGCCCGACGTGAAGGAGAGATAGAAGGCCGGATGAATCATCATCAACGGCCGTGCAATCTACAGAAGCTTCAGCAAAGACATTAGAGAGTCTCAAGACGATGCAGGCTATCAGTGGAGTCCATCTCCTAGGATGGCTCTGTCTTAGTAGCCTCTGTGGACCCAGTCATTAGCTGGTAGCCAGAGGGAGTCATGGTATCAATGCCAACGTGGGTATGGATTTCAGTGTTCAGCAACTGGGATCCAAAGTCACCCTCCCTGTAGGAGGTGAGAAAGGCACACTCGCAGGACTGTCACAAGTATTTATCAGATTATGCTTCAAAATTAGGGAAGATATTTTGTTTCCATTTTATAGTTAAGAAACTGAGACACAGGGATATTGATGAATTTCCTCCGTTTGAATGCTGACTCTGTGATAGACACTAAGGTTGCCTGGGTGTGAGTTTCCTCTTTCTCAAGAGGCACTCAGGGTAAAGTTCTGCTGGAGAAGTTTTCTCAAACTTGAATATGCATCAGAATCCCCTGGAGGGTTGTTAAAAGAATGAACCCTGGGAACCATCCGCAGAGTTTCTGATTCTAGAGATCAGAGCGGGGCCTGAGAACCTGCATTTCTAACAAATTCCCAGGTGAGGCTGATACTGCCAGTGAGGGGACCAAACTTCGAGAGCCTCTGTACTCAGTATTTTATGCTTTTCAATTCTCTAAGCATGTGTGCATGTGTGTGTGTGTCTTCATGCTTGTGTGTGTGTGTGTGTGTGATTAGAGGGTTGGGAGGGGGAGGGAGAACAGGGGAAAATGTCATATTTGTCTTATAAACTCCCCCTCCTTGCACAGTCCAAACACTGTGCCTGAGCTGTGATAGGTACGTAATAAATATTTGTGAAATTGAATTTCTTTTACTTTGGAAAAATTTTGTGAAATACTCGATATAGTGAAAACAGACCTGTCTTTCTAGAGGAAAGACATTGGAACTGACTTATATTTCTGCCAGCAAGGACTTCTCCTTGGGAGAAATAGAAGTTGCCTTTGTCTGTTTTCCCTAACCCTGTGGCATTTAATATCTCTCCTGCTTCAACCACATTACTGAAGCCAGGGAACACAAGGGGACAGGAACAAGGTGGTGAACTCAGTGTGATGTCTAGTTTGTGGATGCTTCTATTATATATGTGTATATATATATATTATATATATGCTTCTATTATATATAATAGAATTTATATTATATATAAATATAATATATATTTACTTATTTATCTTTGATGCATGCAACAAGTGCAAGGGAAGATGTGTTAGCTGCTAGTTTTCCCATCTGATGATAACTCTAAGAGTTCACTTCCTTCAGTCGGGCTGCTGGGTTTGTTATTTTGTATAGTCAGATGATAAGCAAACGGTCCTGGAGAGACTTAATCTTTGCTGCAGCTGCTGCCTGGTGACACCATGACCTGGAAAGTCCTGTCTGCAGTGGCCATGAATAATAAGAGTATTGTGTGCCTGGCACTGAGCTAAGAGCTTTACATGCACATTTTATTTATTAATCACAAAAACTTTATCATGTCAGTTTTATTCTTATTCCCATGTCACCAGTTAAGAGAACTGGGCAGAGTGAATAGAATGGCTTACATATGTGGCTGGTGAGTGGTAGATCCATGATATGAACCCTGTTCTGTTTGGCTACAGTATCTTTACTTTCAACCAACAACTACATTGCTTCCCGAGTGCGTGTAGATATATCCTACAGAATAGGGTCACTCAACCCACCCAGTATACACAGCAAAGGGATAACAGAGTAGAAAGAGGGCAGGTGATTTTCTCTGTGTCGTACAGTGAATTAGCAACAGAATCAGAACTAGAACAAAGGTCTCCTTGTTTCCTGAGTCAGTGTCAATGGCTTTCCTAGTTACCATGTTCTTATGCTTAAGCATCATTATTACTCTCTGTCTTTGTGCTTCTCCATGACAACTGGGTGTCTTTGAGTCATCCCTCTCATGACTCAATGCTGACATGATTTCTGTCCCATCTATGCTTACTTAGGCTACAAGTCCATTTTAATTCTCTCCCACCACGTAGTCCTGTTAGCCCAGGAGACCTGAGGATCTTCAGTTATACACATTTTAATTTCTTCACAAGCCATTCATCCCGGATGTTAGGTCTAATTTAGTAGAAACTTTAGGGTGAGGGACAACACCACCTCGCCTATCTCATTGCTAAGGGAATGGTACTGTGAAAATCATGGACAGTCATTTGCTCACTCTTCTTCATTATATATAATTATCAAGTAACCCAAAAAGGAACTTGTTGGGACCTTCATCACATGGACAAACATATGATAGCATGAGTCGGACAATGATTGCAATCAGTACGCTCACTCATCTCGATTAGACCTTGAGAAAATCTGGACAAGCTAGAGCCAGTGGCTTTGTAATCCCATCATCTAAAGCAAAGAAACTCCCCAAATTAAAATAAATTGCTTTTCCATTACCTCCTGGAAACATTGTGTCATCCCTTTCTATTGGTGTCCTGTGAAAGTTAGGATGCCACCCCCCTATTTTGTGTTACCAGAGAGGGTGATACAGTAATTATGATGTTGATAATCAGTAATATCTTGAATGTGTTACTATTTTGGCTAGTGAGTAGGAAAAAAATGAATTCCAAGCAAGGTTGAGGACTGATATACCTCATTTACCACCAAACTCAAATCAAAGTAAAATGCCTTCCATGTCCTCTTAGATTCTCTTGCTGGGTTTTGATTATTCCAGCTAACATCGGTAATCCCTATTCTCCCTTATTATTTCTCATAGAGACACTGGGGCTTATTAACCATAAGATGTGGGAAGTATTGTTCTTCTAGAGTAGTGTTTTCCAAATTCCAGTACAAGAATGGATGTTTGCATGATATTTACACTAGTGCATGGCGGAATGAATAAGTAAATCTGTACGATATACAGATTGCAAAGGTTGTTACTCCCCAATCCCCTCCACGTGACCTCCACTGGGTCTTATCTCCTTCCTCACCACAGTATTTCCACCACCAGGAGCACTGTATCACACAACAGGCATTCAATACAATATCCTTTCAGTAAATGAATGAATGCAGTGTCCTATTTTGGGAAGAGCTGTTGTTTATTCTGTGATTATGTCCTAATGTTTGGTGTTAAAATATCTTTTTAAAAAGGAAATAATAGTAATAGAAATTATTTTTAATACCCTTACCTGGAAAAACTAAAGGCTAAGGATCCTGTCTTGGTCATCTGAATTTGATTTTTAAAATTTCACTGGGTTGGAAATATAACAACCTGGAAATCACTGGTATAATCTATTTCTTAATGTTAAAATGGGGGGATTGCTGTCCAGAGAGAGAAAATAACTTGCCTAAAACCTCAGTAACTAGATTTTTATCTATTCCCCCATACCCCTTTTGTTTTATAGAATTATAATTATAGGTTGATTCTTTTTCTTCTCCCTCCCTTCCTTCCATTCATTCCTTCATTCTTGTGTTTTTGTGGATAATTGTGGTCTTTAAATATCGTAAGCTTCTTGAGACTCTGGCTCATGCTATATTCTTATTTCATAGGATTAACAACCCCCTGTGTTTGGGATGACACTGTGCTTGGTATGCAGCTTCTGCCTTGAAGACTATGCTTAGTGGATACAAATAAAAGCAAGGAACTCTTTTTCTTTTCTTTTTGGATATTAATCCCTTTTCTGATGTATGGTTTGCAAAAATTTTTCCCTATTCTGTAGGTTGTCTTTTCATTCTATTAGTTGTTTCTTTTGCTCTGCAGAAGCTTTTGAGTTTGATGTAGTCCCATGTGTTTATTTTTGCTTTTGTTGTTTGTGCATTTGGTGTCCTGTCCAAAAAATCCTTGCCAAAACCAATATTGATGAGCTTCTTCCCCACCTTTTCTTCTAACGGTTTTATGGTATCAGGTTTTATGTTTAATCCTTTGATGCATTTTGAGTTGTGTGAGATAGGGGTCCAGTTTCATTGTCCTGCATGTGTTTCTCCAGTTTTTCTAGCACTGTTTGTTGCAGAGACTATCTTTTCTCCATTGGGTGTTCTTGGCTGCCTTGTCAAATATTAGTTGACCATATATACTGAGATTTAATTCTGGGCTCTCTATTCTGCTTCATTGGTCTATGTGTTTATTTTTCTGCTAGTACCATACTGTTTTTATTGCTATGGCTTTGTGGTATAGTTTAAAATCAGGAAGCTACATACAGATGAAAAGATGCTCAACATCACTAATAATCAGGGAAAAACAAATCAAAGCCACAATAAGATATCACCTCACACCTATTGGAATGGTTATCATCAAGAAGATGAGACGGGCTTCCCTGGTGGCGCAGTGGTTGAGAGTCCGCCTGCCGATGCAGGGGACACGGGTTCGTGCCCCGGTCCGGGAAGATCCCGCATGCCCACGGAGCGGCTAGGCCCGTGAGCCACGGCCACTGAGCCTGCGCACCCGGAGCCTGTGTTCCACAATGGGAGAGGCCACGACAGTGAGAGGCCCGCGTACCACAAAAAAAAAAGAAGATGAGACAACAGGTGCTGTTGAGGATATGATGCAAAGGGAACCCTTATACACTCTTGGTGGGAATGTAAATTTTTCCAACCACTATGGAAAATAATTTGGAGTTTCCTCAAAAAATTAAAAATAGGCCTATCATACAATCAGGTAATTCTACTTCTGGGATAATATTCCCAAAGGAAATGAAAACAGAATTTTGAAGAGATATATGCACTACCATGTTTATTGCAGCATTATTTACAATAGCCAAGATACGGGAGCAACCCAAATGATCATCAGTGGATGAATGGATAAAAAAGATGTGATACATATTCACAATAGGATATTATCCAGCCATGATGAAGGAGAATATCTTCCCATTTGCAATGACATGGATGGACCTTGAGCATATTATGCTAAATGAGATAAGTCAGACAGAGAAAGACAAATATGATATCATATCACCTGTATGTAGAATTTAAAAACTCATAAAAAACAGTAAAATGATTGCCATTGGATGGGCGATGGGGGGAAAGATTGATGGTGTTTAAAGGTACAAACCTGCAATTAGTAGTAAATAAGCCATGGAGATCGAATGCATAGTATAGTGAATATAGGCAGCACTATTGTACTACAATTTTGTAATGTGATAAATATCACTACGGCAGTCATATTATAATATATACATATATACTATATGTATATAAATGTATCAAAATGATACAATGTACACCTTTACTTAATGTTATACATCAAATTTATTCAATTAAAAATCAAGGAAATCCTATTAAGTATCACCCTTCTTTCAGAATATAAATGGAGACAAGAAAAAATAAGCCTGAACCTGATATGTAAACCAAGTACTGATAAAAATCTGTTATCTGATCAGTCCCTTGTAGGGAAAGAAATTGATTTATAACAGATCAATTAGTTCATAAATGTGGAATGACACATAGAGCATTCACCTTGAACATGAATTTTGAGATTAGGTTTGAAAAGATGATTGATACCCCCTGCCCACCCAACCCTCGAAAATGAGAAAAAAGGAGACATTATTTTTGGATCTAGTTGAAGCTTGTGATATTTCAAAAAAGGACCACATTTCTAATATTTAAACCAAAGATAAGATATGTAGATAAAAACACCTAAATGAAATGAACTTTATTAATGATGCAATGAACATTAGATAGATCTAAGAAGAAATACCATAATTTACTTTCGTCTAGGCATTTGCTCTAGATGCCTGAGAAGAAATAACAGACCTCTCTTTATCTATATTCTGTTACACTTTTTGTACCTTTCCACTTTACCTATTATTACTTATTCATAAAAATCTAATTAGTAATTTGGTTGAAAACTCCTTTTATACTAATTGGTCAGAGTGCACATTCTTACTAAAACTGACCTGACCTACTAAGGACTGTTTTTTCCCTATCTGGTTCTAATTCCAATTATGCTTTATTTTACTTCTAACTTTAGTCGTAATTTCTTACATAAGTTGTCCTTGTTTCATACATACATATAAAACTTCTAATATCTTAAATAGTAGTATAATAGGGAAAGCTTCCTCTTTCTTCTTTGCCTTTTTATATTATCTTGCATGCATTAACTGTGCAAATTAAAAATCACACAAATAAAATAAAAATGAAATTAAGCCCTAATCAACTGAAGGACCAAGTCCCTGTTTTTTCTGCCTCGTTCAAAATTTGCCCATGTTAATAATACCAAGTAAAACAAAATAAATAAAACCTGATAAACTTGGGGAAATTTTTACTGCAATTTATTATTATTATTATATCTGGAACTCTTAAATACAGTCCTAAATGTTGCCATAAGATAGGTTATTAAGGATGAATCAAGGTGCCAACTTGGATTTAAGTGCAAAATGCCCGTATGCCAAAAGGGTGGGGGAGTGAGTAATTTGGGCATGGCAGCTCCCAGCAGACACATTCAGTATCAGTGTTCCAATCAAACACTTGGCGATGAGCCTCTGGATGTCACTTGTCTTCCTCCTACTGCGGAATGTCAGCTGAGGAGAGCCTGTTCTTAATAATAAGAAAAAAGAGATAATAAAAAAGGAAGCAATCCTTCTGAAATTCCCTTGATGCTCTCAGTGCAGTCATAGCCTCAGGGGGTAAAGTCATCCAGCCAGGTTGCTGCCATTTGGGGGACAGAGTACCCCATCCCAGCTCTGCTCACAGAGCTTATTAAATTCTAGGAGAAAGACAAAGCTCCTTGTGTGTGCTCCATACCAGTGGATCAAATGCATTAGGTCCAGCCCACTGGTGTGCTTCATCCACTTGTCTTGGGGACTGATCTGGCTCTATAGACAGATTGAGGTGTGCATGTGCACATGCATGAGTGCGTGTGTGTGCGTGTGTGTGTGTGCCTGCGTGTATGTGTGTGTAAATGCTTGGGGATGGACATGGGGCACATTTATGAGAAGGATGCAGTACGCAACGCCAGAGCAAAAATTTCTGGTGAATTTAGAAGAAGTTACGTTTTAAGTTTTACCTTTTATTTACACAGCATATTTCCATTTGCAAAGTGCTTTCCCATTGCAATCTCTAATTTAATCCTAACAAGACTCCAATGATATTACGAAGACAGGCATAATTATCCTTTTTTTTTTTTTTTTTTCCAAATGATACAACTAAGGTTACACTACTTGCCTGTGGTCACATAGTCAGAGTGGCTAAGTAGGATAGTCATGCCTCCAGCATAGGACCCATCTCTAAGCACAGTGTTCTCTGCCTATTCCCCAAATTGCTGACCAGTAAACATATAATAACTAGTTAGTTTGCCTTTTTATTAACTTTAAATTCTGAATATATCAAATAGTTGTGAAATCTGATTTATACTTTCATGGTGAGGGCATTTTTTTTTCTCTGGTATAAAAAGAAAATTTTCTCTTAAATTTGTAGTAATAATACTACTGACATTCAAATTATCTTCACACAGATTATCTTTTTTAAATTGCAGAACAACTCTTTGAGATGAGCAGGCAGGACATAGTTCTTGTGACAGTTTAGTGTCCCTAGCAGTTCATTTCTTACATATAGGAAGTGTCTCAGCCCATCAAATGCACTTCCAGCCTTGGAAAATTTCTCCAACCTTTGTTGGTAACATTGTGTGTTTTCCTCAATCCTTTTTCTCCATATTCTGCAGCCTATATGCCCTATCTTTTGACCGAGCCCTGGCATCCAATACTCTGAACTTGACAGAGAGTTACACATCCTCACTTATTTGGGGAAAGAGCCTGTTCAACTGCTTTGACGGCCAGAGAAACTGAGACCAACAAAGTTAAATGACTTACCTAGAGCCTGCCTATAACTCCAACCAATAAAGATGTAGGAACTTTGTCATTATGAAGGCCCATCACGGAGTCTCCCACACCAGAGCTGACATCTGAAACAAACATATTTACCATATGTCTTTGGTGTAGTTCTTACACATCAAATAAGGAGGCATTGTTTTTGGTATAGTGATTTCAGGGGACATTCTATTTCTCTATAATAGCTTCTCCAGTGGTAGATTGATAGCTGCAATTCCACCATTGGATAAACACCTCATTTATGTCTTTCACTTGTCCCTAGGGGATCATAAATGTCATTGAGAGGGGTAAATATTAACCTCCTTTTAACCATTACCTAGTTGACATAAACAAAGTTTTCAGTCCCTTTGTGAACAGGATTGAGGAAAGAGAATATGAGGATAGATCATGGGGGGATGGGGACTCAATGACCATCATAACTATGGCTACTTTTTATGTTCCAGGCATTGTTACACAACTCTACATACCTCTTATTATCTACTCTTCAAAACAAAGCAGTTTATAATGCATAATGTCATCAGAAGAGGAAGTCAGCTTATATAGAAGGAATAATTTTTCCAAGGCCACCATGGTTGAAACAGACTTTTTGTTGTTGTTTGATATGCACAAGATCATGCCTTTCTACTATACTCTTCTGTCTCAGGCAAGATACTTTCAAGGAATCATACAAAATAGACTTTTAATGCAAAAGTAACCATAGAGCTTCCTGTTATTCCAATGGAAAAGACAGATCTGTCCTACTTCTCTATGTAGGCCCATCACCATTCTATAACATTGCCCTAGGACCTAAACTTTTACTTATGTACACTTCTTTTCAATTATGCTATGTTGGCCTCAGACCTGCGGAATTTGAGAGCCTACTCTGCAATTTTTAGAAAGAAAGACCAATAAGGACTGTTTTTTCCACCTGGTTGAAGTCACAGAAACATTGAATACTGTCACTGAAGCACAGAGCAATTACTCCTGGAAACTGTTCAGCCCACACCTGCCTCAGGGGCAGGCCTCAATCAAGGGGGAAGTCAGAAATGAGTCTTTGACCTTCCCGGGATAGCTAGTTTATCCTCCCACTTTTCTATGGAGGTCCAGTATGTAACTCATTGCACTCTGTTGTGCATTTCTGCCTCTTTTCTACATGTGCAAAGAAAGGTGAGGTTTTCTGGGAAAGGAACATTAGGCACTGGTTCGGCACATTGTAGAGGAATTTGGTGTTGGATTGGGGTGAAAGGCATCCCAAAGAAAGCATTGTGATGGTAGAAAGAGCCTTGAACTGGGAATTAGGGGCATCTGGATTCTGGGCTAAGCTCTGACACTGAGCTGCCCTCTGGCCTTGGATAACCACACTGGGTGACCACACTCCACCCAGCAATTCAGTGTACCCATGGTTCCAACTACCAGTGCTCAGTCCTGCCCTGTAGAAAGCAAGGACTGCCATTGTTGGAGTGCCCACAAAAGTCTCTTCTCCTGGTCCTTCAAAATAAGTGGACAAATATGACGCATAGAGATCATCTCTAGAACTGTCAACAGAGACTAATTTTCATGGATTGTGAAATGGGGAGTGACTGCTAAGGGGTACAAGGTTTTTATATGTGGTGATAAAAAAAGTTCTAAGAAGATTATAGCGATGATTGCACAACCTTGTGAATGTACTAAAAACCATTGAATTGGGGTGAATTGTATGGTATAGGAATTATATCTCAATAGAGCTGTTATTATTATTTTTTAGAAAGGCCTTACAGATCAGTGTCTAATTTTGTCAGTGTGTCAGCTCATTCCCTTGCCAATTTTGACCTTGAGAAATATGTGCCCTTTGGGACAAGGCTTGCTTCTCCCAAAATAAAAGCAATATATTCTTAACACCAAATATTTAGGGCAAGAGTACACAGTGGGCTTACTGTTTGTGCAGGTGATAGGTGAGAAAATTACAATTTCCTCTTTGGTATGACATTAGTCACACTTTTCTGGAGGCAAATTAGAGATGATTTGAGGGGAACTAAAAAGAATCATCCGTCTCAAATAACTACCTCTACCCAAAAAAGTCAATTATTCAATCTTAGGAGATGAGCTTTGCAGTTTCTGATTTCTTTTTAAAATCAAATCTTACCTTGAATGAATACTTTAAATCTTCAACTTAGGGTTAATTGGTTAATCCAGTCTGTTCCCTGTATGATGATGGGTGTGGTGTTTCCAACAGTGTTGAAATTCTGGAAGATGTTGAAAAGTGAGGTGTGGACTTAAAGTGGGAGAGAACAGAGAGAAGGGATGAAGGCACCAAAACCAGTCTTCACTAAATTTTTAGCCCATGATTTAAAGCTGCTGTGGATGCTGAAGGGAGGAGCGATTAAAATTCAGAAGTCAGGATGTTTTTGTTTCATGCACAAACTAGGTGCAAGTTGAAACTGGGAAAATAACACTATTCAGAAGAAAAGGGGTGATTTAATTGGCAGTCTTTAAAAATGATTCACTCTACAGGCGTGTGCCCTTAGAAAATGTGTTTGAACAGGAGAGGAAAGGAGGAAAGGGTTTAAAAAAGGAGACAATGGCAGCAGAATCAAGACCAAACCCTTTAAATTAAAGACCAGAAATGTTCCTTTTATCTAGGTTTCCACTAACCTCAAGCTACATGGTTCTTCCTCCTTACTTAGCAACTAGGGTGACTCAGCACAGGATGAGATGCAGAGAATAGCTGTGTGGGAGATTATTGTTTTCAAGCCCAGCTATCCTGTCCCTCCCAACACAACATATTCTTTTGGGAAGTGGCCCCTTTCACAAACGCTGCTCATAAGTTTCCCATGGAAGCAGGCGTGTTTTCACATGCCCTTCCCACTGCCCAGAACTGTTGTCTAAGAGTGAACACGTGACTAATCTATATAAAGAAGTCTCTTCCTTAGGATTTCTGGTGCCCAGTGCTTGTTCTCTGAGTAAATGATTGAGCAAAGTTCAATATAGAACACAATATTATTTTAACATCTAAGTACCCAAAGGGAACTCTGAACAGAATATTTTCAGTTGGCATTTCTAATAAAGTTTGATGTTGTTATTTGCTCTACGGATAGTACTGCATACTTCATGCAATTGACCCCAACCCCATCCAAAAAACAAAACAAAACAAAACACCTCTCAGGCTATTGAGAAATTGATATCAGTTGAATTGATTTATAATAACCCAAACCACACACAATAAACCAGTAATTGAATCGAACACATCATAAATATCCACCTTGGCTTTACCTCCTGGCTGAGCAGATGATGCTACCTTCAAGTTTTAAATTTCATGATAAAATATTTAAACTGGTGTAATATAATAACAGGGCATTAGCATCATGGATAAGATCACTTCTCTGCTGCTTTCCTCCTTTAAGTGGGAGAATGTATTGCTATTACTAATGATATTTCAAGGTTGAAATCATAGCAATTGTTAGGCAAATATTTTTGACGTAGAAGAAGCTACCTGAAGTAGAGAAAAGCCTGGAACCTTCTTCTCTCTCCAACTCTGTCCCTTTCTAGCTATGTGAACTGGACTACCACCTTTCCCCCTCTGAGCCTTGGTTTCCACCATTATAAAATTATGGTATAAGATTCGATAAACTTTTAGTCGTGAATCTAAACATGACATGTGTCACATAAACTAGGACATTTAGCCAGACTCTAAATATGGTTACTGCTCTATGAATAATTTTATAAAACAATTCACAATTTAGGTTCAGAGGAACTAGTGTGTAAATGTTAGATTTCCTACTTATTAGTTGTGTGACCTCTTGACTAAGTTACTTAGATGATCTAGAACTCAGTTTCCCTGAAATTGAAAGTGACAGTAAGTCAAAACAATAATATCTATCTTACAGAGTTCTTGTAGAGTGCAAATGAAGTATTGCATGGCCAGATACTTAAATTTTTATATGTTTTTCATGGTAGTAAAAAATGGAAGAAATGGTAACAGTAAGTAGTAGTATTAGTATTCAAGCTGTGATAACAGCTAATGTTTATTGAGCACTAACTATATACCATACACTGATTTGAACATTATATACACACTGTCCCATTTCATCCCCATAACAAGTCTTTCAGAAAGGTACCTTAATTTCCCCACTTTATAGTTAGAGAAAAAGGCTTACAAAATTCAAGTTACTCACTCCATGACACAGTTAATAAATGGTGGTACTCACATGCAAACCCGGGGCAGTCTGAGTCTGGAATGTGCTTTTACCTACAGTGTTATACTGATTTATTCCTCCAGAATAAACAGATTCAGATTTATATGTGGAGATTTCTACTTCCAGCAATATTCTTGTTTGAAATGAAGAGTTCCACTAAGAATACCGGGAAAGCTATACCATCAAAAAATCTGTTTAAAGATGTTGGAGAAGTACTAAGGCAGGGAGCAATCAAGGGATAAGCCACTAGAGAGAAAAGGAACTCAAAGAACTCAAAGAAGTGAAAGTGACCTTCAGCACCTTTTTTTTTTTTTTTTTTTTTTTTAAGCAGTGACCAATTAAACTGCACCTGAAAGGCTGAAAAGCTGAGTAGGACCTTTGAGAGTTTCATGGGGCTGGGGGACACTAACTGTAGTTCAAAGCCCACCAAACGGATGGTCCTTGGTAAATACTCCAGGTTTTTAATTGTGGGGTTTTTTTTGTCCATGCTGTGGGTATGCGGGATCTTAGTTCCCCAACCAGGGATCGAACCCATGCCCGCTGCATTGAAAGTGTGGAGTCTTAACCACTAGACTGCCAGGAAAGCGCCTTAATTGTGAACTCATTCTAATAGTAAGGGTGAACTGGAAATAGATTAATCCTCATAAAATACTGAAGTCTCCCTCTAAATTAACCCAATCCATAACTGTATTAAAATAACTTGTGACAATTCAAACTGCCTGCTAGAAGCAAAAGCAAATCTCTGTGGGCAGATAACATCATCCAGAGCCTCAAAGATCCTCTGGGATTGTTCATATAATGAAAATCAAAAATTAAAAAAAAAAATCACTGGTTGTAAAAAAGACAAACAACTTGGGTGACTCAGCACAGAATTGACCAAAGATGATGAAAACATAACAGGACCACAAGAAACTCAGATATTAAGAATTATGAATTTAAAGTAACCATAACTACTACGTTCAAGATAGTGAATGACAAGACAGAGAATTTTCATAGAAAACTGTTGTCTTCAAAAAAGAATATCGATCTACATAAAAGAATAGCTAAAAACCACAATATCTCAATAACACAACAGCAGGACCACAAGAAACTCAGATATTAAGAATTATGAATTTAAAGTAACCATAACTACTACGTTCAAGATAGTGAATGACAAGACAGAGAATTTTCATAGAAAACTGTTGTCTTCAAAAAAGAATATCGATCTACATAAAAGAATAGCTAAAAACCACAATATCTCAAATTAATAACACAACAGATAACAGTATAATTGCAGAGTAGAGAAGTGGAAGAAAGAAAGGTCAGAAGAAAATATGTAGTGTGAATCACAGACAACAGGATGAAAATGTAGAAAAAAACCAGAAGGGGGCTTCCCTGGTGATGCCCCGGTGCGGGAAGATCCCACATGCCGCGGAGCGGCTGGGCCCGTGAGCCATGGCCGCTGAGCCTGCGGGTCTGGAGCCTGTGCTCCGCAACGGGAGAGGCCACAGCCGTGAGAGGCCCGCGTACCGCAAAAAAAAAAAACCCCCAAAACCAGAAGGGACATGAGGACACAGTGGAAGGATTAAACATAAGCATAATTCGAGGCCCAGAGGGAGAGGAGAGAATGGAGCAGAAGCGATACTTTAAGAGAAAGTGACTTAGAATTTTCCAAAATAAGAATTATTTATATGTGTGTGTATATATGTGTGTGTGTGTACATAAATGTATTTATATGTATATATATGTATTTTTTCTATTTTGACACTGCATTATTAATACAAGTTTATAGGCTGGGGTTATTGTTCTCTCTTTAGCTGGAAGAGACCTTTAAGGCAATGAAAATTTCAAGCCACTGAAATGATCGTTGCAGAAAGGTGGCTATTTAGGGGCTTTGTACTTTAAGAACAGAGGGGCCCTTTGATGATGTGAAATTTGTTTGAGTGAATGAGAAACGTTGCGAAAAAATGAGTACCTGAGACGTGATGAAATTTGGCTTCAGAATCCTTGCTCCCTTATATATGTGGAACAGCAGATCATGGTTTTGGGATCAGAAGGATGTGGGGCAAAATCATTGTTTTTATTTTGAGAGAGGAGTAGGGAAGTGCTTACTCCCTCCCCACTCCCTCATTGACTGTGTCATTCAGCTTCTTTAGGCCTCAGCTCCCTCAGCTGAAAATAAGAATGACAATGCATTCTTCACAGAGTTTTTATGATAGCTAACAATGTATGCAAAGAACTGGCCAAGAGCCTGACACATACAGTGTGCTCTGTTAATGTTAGTGCCTCCCCACACATTTTTTTTCTTTCCTTGATTAATTATGAAAGTCATTTCTGACTTCCGCACAGGGTTTCTTGTGAACTGGTCGAGGTAGCAATGGTTTTCTGCCCAGCAGAACCAGAAAACAAGGAATAACAAGGGTTCAGGTACAGTTTTATTATCAGCAATATCAATACCTCTGAGAAAATTTGGTTACCCAGATGTTGGGACAAAAGAGACAAGGCAAGTATTTAGATTTAACAGGTACGTTTTGAAATGTTAGTGTCCCAGTTAGCAGGGAAGGAATCAGGTAATAGAGAAATCACCCAGTCTTCAAGAACACTAACCAGTAGTCACAGGACTATTTGGGGAAAACCTCCTTTATGATTACTTCTGGTAGAATGGTTTCATTCCATTAGTATATAATGGTTTCCTTTTCTATTTCATCACTTGAGATCGTTCCCTTTCCGTAATAGCAGGTAATTTGATGTTTCTTGTATTCCAGTTTCTCTCTGGTGGCATAATCTCAAAATTCTTATTAAACATATTGGTCCCATTGGAGTTCATGTTTTCTATATTATCAACCTATCCATAACACGATGTGAAATAACATGCACTAAGCAGTTTTTGCCCAAGGATAGGAAAAGCAAAATGGTAGGGAGTGGGGGGGCGGTAGATATGACTAACGTCTGTCCTGGGGTGAATCAAGGGCTTCCAGCTGCCCATATCATACTTCCAAAGGTCCCAAATCATTCTCATATATGTTGTCTTTCTACCATATTTATTACATGATAATATTGTTTTGAGAACTGGATGAGGTATCGCAGGTGAAGTCATAATATAGAAAAGTTAATAACTATTAGTTGTTTTAATGGTGACGCTCATGATAATGATGGCTGACAGTGTTTTCTAGCAGAAATTGCAGACAAGTGTTAAGATAAATAAAAGAAAGTTATTCCTCTCCTGTATAAAATATATGAAGCATGCTGGATAAAGAGTTTCTACAGGTTGAAACTACAGGTTGTGGGAAGATGAAATTAATTGAGACTAACTACTAAATCTGCCACAGGTAATTTCGGGGAGGAGATAACTTTGTCTTGTGATCATGGATTTAAGTCCTCTAGAATGCCTTCGTAGTTGACTGTCCCTACTCTTTGGGATTAAAAACTCACTCTCTAACAAAATCTAAACAATCCAGTCAACTTGTACGATGAGGATGATTGACAAAGAGTCATTATCTGTGTTTTTTTTTTAATTGAAGTATAGATTTACAATATTGTGCTGTACTCTTAAATGAGAGGTTTTCTCTCTACCTCTAGTAAATTTTGGCTTAAAAGGAAGTGTCAAGATGATAAAGTTAGGTCCATATTTCCTTAGATTTCCACCCACATTACTTTGTGCTCCAGAGATATGTTTCTACAGACAAGTTCCATAATACTTAGGAAGCAACAGGGCATCCCTGTTAGAAAGTTAGGAAGAACAGAAAAATGTGGATTGACTTAGGTGATCATGGTAAGATTGGTGATGAAAGGGAAATGTGCTATTCAGTTTGCCCTTCAAGGAGGACTAGTGGCCCTGGCTCCTAGGAATGCTGTCAGCAAACAGACTTCAGTTGGTAGCACCTTCCAGGGCTGCATCAGCTGTAGAGAGTCAACCTCATCCAACTGCACATCCTTCCTCGGTGGCCCACATCCAATGACTAATCAAGGTTGGGATATAAAAGCCTAGTCATTTGGGGATAACCTGGGCCACTTTAGTTCTATAGTTGTCTGTGGGTTTGCTAAGGATATCGTTGGGTCTGTTCCACAGCTCTCTGCTGAATCCTGATTCCTTCCCTTCCCTTCTACAGGTGTTAATTCCAAGGATGCCCAACCTTTGTAAATATGCTGCACCTTTAATGGTTTCAGAGTCTGCTCCCCAGAAAACCCAACTTGTGACAGATTTCTACTCTAAGGGGTAAGTAGAAAATACCCTGAATTTAAAGTCTGAAAGTTAAGAATTGTAGTGCTGTCTGTGCTACTTATTTATGTGACCTTGGGTCTGGCATATCACATCTCTCATTGGTAGGTTTTTGTCTGTGTGTTCATGTGTGTGTGTAAAATACAGATAGAAATATCTTCCTCACAGTGTCATGCAAGAAATAAAAGAAAGAATGGTGGTAAAAGTGCTATAAATATGGTAGGATGATTTGTAAACCCCAAAGCATAATGATGATGATAATTACTGAATCCTCATTGTGTATTTCTTTAACCTTTGAGCAAGACCTTTGCAGATTACCGTTCCTGTATTAATACATAAACACGAATGCTAACACATTACTCTCTTGAATGCCCTGGAAAAACCTTTCAAAGAAGTTCTTAAATAGTCATGAGCTTGGAAAATATAGGAATATAAGTTTTCCTCCAAATGAAATAGGTAAAAATATAATGGTAAATAAATGATGGCTAGAACTTTATTGTAATTACCTGTATTTGTATTCAGGTAGTACAACTTTATACTCTTTCATCTCAAAATTGAGATTTCTATGAAAGAGAGATGAATACAGAGAGCTTCTGTTTGATATTTAGTTTGAATTGTATTTTTCTCTTCCAGAGAAAAGTTTCAATATTTCATATATTGAAGATGCCATAAAGAACAAAACAAGACAGAATTTAAATAATTAGGTAGACATGCACGTTATAGTCCTATAAGGGAATCAGGAATAAAAAAATTCAATTCCAGTGCGGAAAACTAGACATTTACATCTTGTTTCAGGGAGCCTATTGTTATGCCTATAGATTGTAAATAAAAAGAAGTCTATCAATTAACCAGACTTCCAAGCCTCAAATATTCCTTTATATTTATTCATTCATTCATTCACCCACAATAATTTAATATAGTACAATGTACAAAACACATGGCTCCTTGAAAGCAGCGTTTACTTCTTTTTTTTTCACTGTTACATACCCAAGAGTCTGGCACAGTGGTTGGCACAGGGTCCATGCTTGAAAGTATTTGTTGAATTCATGCATGAATAAATTAATGAAAACACTCTTCTGGGTTCCTTGGCTGAAAGCCAAAATGAATCAGATGTAGATCATAGGTCCTTGTCACCTCCTAACACCTCCACTTCATATCTCCTCTAATCAGACTGTAAGTATTGCTGGTTGTCAAGGTTTTCACTATCCTTTACATAGGCAAGTTCATAAAACTCAGTATTTTTCTTTTTTTTAATTAATTGGAAGTACTTATTCAGAAAAGTGCACAGATCATAGACAGCATCATGAATTTGTACAAGATGAATACACTCATGAAACCAGTACCCAGATCAGGATGTCAGATATTACCAGCAACACTGAAGCCTTCCTCAAGCCCAGTCTCAGTCATTATTCCATATATTTCACAATTTTAGTTTTCATAAGATTTTAGTTTTAGCTGATTTTCAACTTATAAAAAATGGAAACAGACAGAATATATTCTTTCATACCTGGCTTCTTTTGGTTCACATTGTATTTGAGATTGACCTCTGTTGGATATAGTTACTTCATCTTCATTTCTGCATACTACCCATTGTATGAATATACCATGATTTATTTATCCATTCTTCCGTTGATAGACATGTGGCTCTTGGGCTGTTTTCAGTTTTGGCTACTAGGGTTAATGCTGCTGTGAGTAATCTTATGAACCCTTTGGTACAATACTAAACATTGTGTTGAGCATGTATTTAGGAGGGTAATAGGGTATGCACTTTTCAGTTTAAGTATACGTATTACCAAAGAGTTCTCCAAAGTGGTTGTATTGGATAAGCAGTGTATTAGTGTTCCAACTCCACATGCCTGCCAAAACTTGCTATTTTTGTTGTTTTCATCCTAGTGTATGTGTAATGGTATCTCATTATGATTTTAATTTGCATTTCCTTAATAATTAAATTGATCTGTTTTTCATATGTTTTGGAGTCATTTGGAGATCCTCTTTGGTAAAGTGGCTGCTTGGCCATTTTTCTAGAAAAATAGGAGTTTTAATATATTCTGGTTGTGAGTTCTTGGTAGATAAATGTATTGCAAACATATTTTCCGACTCTATTGCTTGTCTTTTCACTCTTTCTATGGTGTTTTTTTTTTTCTGATGAAAGAAGTTCCTAAATTTGAAATAGTCCAGTATAAAAAAATCTCTTTTCCCGTCAAGGTCATAAAGGTAATCTCCTGTGGTGTCTTCTAAAAGCTTATTGTTTTCATTTTTCTGTTTAGATTAACATTCTACCTAGAGTTTTTGCATACAATATGAAATAGGGCTTAAAATCTATATATATTTTCCATATGGATATCCAACTTATCTAGCATAATTTTTTTAACATCTTTATTGGAGTATAATTGCTTTACAATGGTGTGTTAGTTTCTGCTTTATAACAAAGTGAATCAGTTATACATATACATATGTTCCCATATCTCTTCCCTCTTGCGTCTACCTCCCTCCCACCCTCCCTATCCCATGATTTTTTGAAGAGACAGTGGTTTTCCATCTTCACTGTAGTATCTGTCACCTTTGCCATCAATCATGTGACCATATGTATAAGAGTCTGTTTCTGGACTCTTTTTATTCCATTTTATTTATCCCATTTTATTTCATCAGTCTTTTTATTTTTATCTTGTACTAATATAGCACTGCCATTATTGTTGTTATTTTGTAATAAATAATGAGACTTGGTAAGTCTTCCAGCTTTGTTCTTCTTTCTAAATAGGCTTGGCTTTCTTTTCGTTTGAATTTCTATAACATTTTAGAATCTGCCTATAAATTATCTCCCTTCCCTTCTCCTTCCTTCTCCTCTCCTCCTTCCCCAACCCCTTCTCTCTCTCTCTCACACACACACATACACCAGAAAAGCAAAAACAAAACCTCTTCAGTAAAGTTTGTTGAAAATTTGAACATCCATAAATGCAACTTACCATACTACCAGAAAAAGGGTACAAATACAACTATTTTAACTCCACATATACTTTGAACTCCACAATACAATATTCTTTTTTTTTTGGAGGGGTGCTGCATAATTTTGTATTTCTTTTTACTTTTTAAATCTTTATTGGAGTTTAATTGCTTTACAATGGTTTGTTAGTTTCTGCTTTATAACAAATTGAATCAGCTATATGTATACATATATTCCCATATCTCCTCCCTCTTGCGTCTCCCTCCCATCCTCCTTATCCCACCCCTCTAAGTGGTCACAGAGCACTGAGCTGATCTCCCTGTGCTATGTGGCTGCTTCCCACTAGCTATCTATTTTACATTTGGAAGTGTATATATGCCCATGCCACTCTCTTCATGCCAGCTTACCCTTCCCACTCCTCTACAATATTTTTAATGCTTTTATTTATTTTTGCATTATTAATAATTTTTGTTACTTTCTATTACCATTGCTTACTTTATTTCATCCTTACATGAGGTATCATATTCTTTCTCCCTGAGGAATCACATGTACCTGTATATCTGAATTCATATGTATGTATATATTCTTACCAGTCTTGGTCATTTCACAGTAGCTCATCAAATGCTTCCTTCCTGAGTTGTGCTCTATCTTTGTGTCATGACAAATCTCTTCTGATTTTCTTCATTCCACCCTGGCTGCACCTTCTCTGTCCCTTGTAGGCTCACTTCCCTCTGCCTGACCCTTAGGTATTAATGTTTTACAGGCTTCTGGTCTGCCATCCTTCACTGACTTCACCTTGTCGTGCTAATGCCCAAGGCAAGTAGAGGACCAGAGAAACCCTGGTGGAAGAAGGTAGGTCATGAAACTTGTATCTTCATCAAAAGGAGAAATGTGTTAAACATAAGTCAATAATACAGCTTTTCATTTCTTGCTGGTGATTGAATGAAGTTACCCACTTCTGTCTTTTAAATGCTAACTCCTAAACCTCTAGAACTTCCTCAGATTTCTCACCTGAGCATGTTCAAATATCAAATGAATGGTCACATTTAAATGTCCTGCAAATACTAAACACTCAACATGTCCAAACTAAATGTATAACTCAGCCCTGTTCTATCCTACTGACTACCATAGCTCTGTGAATGATACCCTCATTGACCCAACTGCTTAAGCCAGCAACCTAGGAGTACTCTAGATTTCCTTCCTCTCAATACTCAGCTCAGATGTTGCAACCTACCAACTGCCTGTCCCAAGGATTTTAGCTGCACTGTGTGTGTGTGTGTGTGTGTGTGTGTGTGTGTGAGAGAGAGAGAGAGAGAGAGAGAGAAATATTGTATATATTATACCATGTTATATCTTTGGCATCCCCTCTATCGGACTGTAAGTTGCTCAATGGCAGACACTGTGTCCTATTCATCTCTGAATACCTAGTGTCTGGCATGGCTCAGTACTTTGTAAATATTTTTGAACCAATTTGCATATTTCAAGGTTAAGTGGGAAAAATGTCATGGAAATAGAGAAGATGGATTTCTGTAGTGGTCACCAGAAGGAAAGGATCCTTGGGACTGGGAATGTCAAAAAGGGCTTCATTGAACAAATGGCAGTTAGATAGGATTGGATTCTAGACGGATACTTACTACTGGTGTTTCCTGAGACAACTTGTATAACATGTGTAATCCTAAGCTTTCTCATATGTAAATTGGGGATCATCATATTTTTTTTTACTATCTCTGTGAGAATTAAATGAGATGGTCCACTAAGGAGAATGTCTAGCACACAATAACCACTCAGTAAATGTTAGTTGTTAATATTAATAAAAGAACTCAAGCACTGAAAGTTGGGAGAGTACAGTGCACAGATGGAGGATAAGGAATCTGTGAGGTTTATAAAACAATACACAAAGGAGAGTATTACAAATTTAGGTTAGAAAGTGAAGAGAGATTTAATTCAGCAGAAGACAGTGAATGTCCTTCTAAGTGGTCTTAATTCTGAAATATGTAATAGTCTGAATAATAAGACTTAATTAGTGGAAAAGGACAAAGGGGGCATATAGCTGGCACGCAAGCCTTCACTTCCTCAGTTCTGTGACCATGTCAGACAGCACTAACCAATGCCATATCTAGATGTGGCTTCCAAATTCTCAATAGATTGGTCCAGGCAGGCACTTCCCATCAGTCAGGAACTGACTTACCATCTCTGAGTAGCAAGTGTATCTGTGGCTCCATTTAATTTTGCAGGTGCTGACATAGCCAGAGTAAGGGGAGAAACTAGATGATCAATAATTAAATAATATGAGAATAATTGATAGAATAATTGTTAGTTAAACATATTTTTAGTCTATACCCTGAAATTTCCAGGCTGTTTTTTATCCATTGAATTAGTATGATCAGGGCTTTCGAAATCCATACATATGATCACATTTTATCCTCAGAACAATCCATGAGGGTTTGGAACCAAACGCACAGAATCCACCTCACAAATAAGCAAACAGATGCTTTATGATACCTTAAAATTCTCGAAGTGAATTAATGTTAGCACCAAGGTTGAAACCCTGGCCTTGGACACCTATTTCAGAACTGGGTAGGTAGGGGCTGATTGTTCTGAGTAGCTTTTGCCCTCTAGCTCAATAGTCTAGTGTGGATCCAGTTTCTAATTAACAGTCATAAGCTTTATCAGAAGCACATTTTCCTTTCTTTTATTACAGTTCCCTTTTAGTTTCTTTAGTTCAGCGGATGATCTTCAGAAGTGATCTATGAAAAGAATAGATGCTTAATTAATTGCAGGTTTCCTCCTATATCCTACGTGGGGGCTAGTATCCTAGGTGGAGTTGAGAAGGTATGTTCTGCACTCCTCACCTTGACCTCATCCATCAAATACTTGGGGAAACTCTAAATTGAGCAAAGGTCAACAGGTTTCTTTCTTGCAGGACTCAGAGCCTTTATATCCCCAAGAGAGTAAAATAGTATTCAGTGCCTCATCTTTTCTGTGCATTTGACGTCAGATCACATTTTATTTCACTTTTCATTTTATAGTGAAATTTATCTTTCTCTGCTTTTTTTTTTAAACAAGTGAAAAGCTTCTCTCTAAAATTAGACTCTAAGCTTCTTGATACTGATGATACTATAGAATTATTTTCTAGATCCCATAATATGCAGTGTAGTACTGAGATTATGCTATTAATTCCACGTTTCAGATGTGGAAATTGGGATTAAGAGAGTAAAGTGAGTTTCTTAGGGTTTCTACTCTTAGCCCAAGGGCTCTTGGGCTGTACTGCCTTGTCTAAGTTTCTTTATCTGTAAAACGGGAATGTTAATAGTATTTACCTCATTTTTTAAATTGGAGTATAGTCAGTTTACAATGTTGTGTTAGTTTCAGGTGTATAGCAAAGTGGTTCAGTTATACATACATATATATCTTTTTTTCATATTCTCTTCCCTTATAGGTTATTACAAAATATTGAATATAGTTCCCTGTGCTATACAGTAAGTCCTTGTTTGTTATTACCTCATGGTTTTGTAAAATAAGGATTAATTGAGTTAATTTATGGAAATTCTTTGACATAGTGATTAGCATAGAGTAAATACTCAGTAAAGATTATGTATATTAATATATGCAGATTAATATATGAAAGAAAATAGAATATATTGTGATCACCCAGCAAAGAACTATTGTAAATTATGTCTTCAGTCAAGTTGTCTGCAGTTCAGCAGCTGTCCTTTTGCCCCTATTTTATCTGAAATAGGAGTAACTTTTTCTCTTGACAACTTCCAAGGGGTTAAGCCAGTCACTGAAAGACAGAACAGCTTGACTGTGGAAGACATTCTATTCCAAGGTGTTGGGCTATAATAGGATTCAACCCTAGGCTCACTGTGTTCTAATCTAGAAAGCTCTGTTCCTGCTTTTTATGACCTTCTTTCAGAAAGAAAATACTCTAATTTAGTACTGGGGGTTCAGGATGGAAGAAACTGATCAATTTTAGCATATCTTAGCTTCACAGTTTTTATAGACCAGGAAACATCAAATGGAAGCTTGAAAGAAGGGAATGGGAAAAATATCAAATGGACACCAAACTCATGACAAGGTTACAAGTGTTTGAGTATTTTGAATTTGGGATTATGAGTGGTGAAGTGGGACAAGAATATGATCTAGAATCAGAGAACCAAGGTTCCATTCCTGGCTAGATCATTAGTTTGTGTGTGACAGTGTGAATTTGTTTTCTCATCTGAAAATGAGTACAATAATAGCAACTACCCACAGGATTATAGTGAGGGGAAAATGAAATAATGTATGGGAATGCACCCAGTAAACATTCACTATTGTCATTAGAAGTTAAGGACCGATGTTATCATTATTCAACCACCCAGAAAATGGCAAGACACAAGAGGGAAGAGATATGGGAATGTGTGTATGTGTATACCTGATTCATTTTGTTATAGAGCAGAAACTAACACACCATTGTAAAGCAATTATATTCCAATAAAGATGTTAAAAAAGAAAAAAAAAGAAAATGTGACACACTCAGCATTGTTCTAGCCTGTTGTTCAGATGGAACATAAAGCAATATGCTTAATCTGCAAAAAAAACCATAACCTAAGGGCACAAAAAATTAGGACCAATGATTTTACTATAGTATGCTTCCAAGTCTTTATTTGAACTTTTCTATGTATTTCCCTTGAAAATAGCTAAATCTTCTTTAGTATATACTTTTAAAAAGTGTATATAAGAGAAGGGCCATGAGGAAACTTTAAACTTGATTGTTGCTTATTGAGGGTCCATAACAGATAACGATTAAAATACAATACAGTCTATTCAAGCTGTGGAAAATAGCATTTGATTTGCCAACATTAATCACATTTCCTTAACTTTGGGGGTACTGAATGAAGGCTGTTTGTTGAGTGGTTAGGAACACAAACTTTGGTTTCTGACCAGGACACAGTTTGCAAGCCTGACAATTGTAAGTTACAAACATTTAGACAAGTATATGACTCTCTTAGCCTCAGTGTCCTCATCAGAAAAGTTGGAATATAGTCCGTGTGGGCTGTAAAGACGACTGAATGAGATAACACATCTATAGATAATGCCCAGCACTTATTAAACTTCAAATGTAATTTAGTTATCCCTTTTCCTTACTGTTGTACCTAGGGTACTGGGAGGCGGATTGTGCAGAATCCTTTCTCTATCAATTATATCTGCCTGAGAAACAGAAATATACAGAACATAAGAGCTGGCCGGGGCATTAGATATCATCTAGTTTCAAACCATCTTTTCCCGAAGGGTGTCTGATGCTCTGACTAGCTATGTTCTGATTCGAGGCCAGATTGCTATAACTTCCTCCCCACAGTACTTCATCCTCTTCATCCCTGAGGGACACTTGATAGCACATGGGAGGGAAGGGACCTGGGGACATAGAGAGCCTAAAGGGAGATGAGAGGAAAGTTAACCTGTTGGAAAGGAAACTTGGAATAAGTTTAGACTTAAATCAGAAGAGAAATATGCCCCTAAGCCCTTTTCACAAAAGCCCATAGCCAAAGGCAATCACTTGGAGCAAAAGAAAATGTTGAGTTAAATGAATTAAAAGTTGTGTGTGCCAAGGCAGAACAGACTTTCTAACAGTGAGAGACCCATTTAATGAATATCAGCCAGGTATAGATTTATGCACAATAAAATTCTGCATCTGACAGATTTTTACTACTCTGCATTTCAAGTTTATACAAAGAGCTAATAATTTTTCTCGATAGGCCATTCTTCCCAAGTGCATTTAATCAGTGATAAGAACAACAAAAAGGCCTCATTCTGTGCTTCAGGCTTTATAGTTCTCTGTATGCTATTTCTATGTTTAAAATAAAATTGCTCTTTGGGGAAAAATTTTAAAAGCCTGGGCAATGCTTTGAATGTGGGTCAGCATTCAGGAATGTCAGAGCTGGAAGTTTCTTTAGGGGTCATATTAGAGGTCATTTTCAATATGGGAAACCAAGACACCAAAGTGATTTAGAACAGACAATCGGGTTCTTCCGTAGAAATGTGTTATAAGCTTCCAGATTCTAAAGTCTTATGCTTGGGGAAAATAAAGTAGGTGTTCATCTACTTGTTATGATTGAGATGCTTCATCTCTACCTCCCCTATATGGCTTTGATGTTTGAAACTCCAGTGCTCTTTTTGTCAGGATTTACTTTTGTCATGCAGCGGGGGATCATGGACACATGCCACTTCCCCCCAGCAGTGTAAATATAACATAGGGTTTGTCAAGAAAAAAAAACTTCTAGGAGAAAATAATGGAGTGCATAGGCTAGGCTTAACTGCTCTACAGGCATTATGGCCAGCCTTCTAGAAGAGAGGTCCCCTGGCATATGCTCTGCATATTTACAGTGTCAGAGGGATGGAGAACATCCATGTGACTATTATTTCAGTAGTGCACTGGGGCAGGCTTCTACTGTGTCATAAAAGCTGACTGTGCTCACCTTTTCCCAGTTGTGCCTTCATGACTTCACATCATTAGCTTGATATTGGTCACGGTGAGAGTACTTACACATCAGAAATTGACAAACTTTACAAAGAGAGGATTTTTTGAGGGGGACAGGGAGTAGCTCCTCTACTACAGTATAGCTACAACTGTACAATAATGGAAGCTTTCTGGTTAGAGATGTGCCTTTGTTAGAAAGAGGGAGACGTGGGTGTTTACCCAGACCTTCTGAGCTCTCTTCTGCAAAGCTACCCAGAAAGGGGGTGGGGGAGAATGAATACTCCAGATCTGTCCCTCACCAGCTCTATTATAAAACCCTCACTCTCCAAGGAGTGAGAATAATAATAATAATAATAATAGCTAATATTGAAAAGCCCTTACCATGTTCCAGCCAGTTTGCTAATTTGTCATTTAGTTCTCAAGGCAGTAGTTGACAGAGTTATCATCACCATTTTATAGATGAGGAAACCAAGGCCTATAACATACTAAATAACTTGCTTGAGGAATTAGAGCTTTATAAGAGGCAATGGCAAAGGTCTGTCAGATTCTTCACCAGGAACTTCTAAGCATGACTCTTTTCTGTAGATTATTCTTAAGATAGTGGTTTCCAACTTATGGACTGTGGATCCCAGGGAGAAGGAGGTATAAATGAGCTGTAGAAGACTTGAAGAGGTCATTGAATCTATACACACAGGAATCATTGGGTATGAACCAAACAATTGTCTCAGATGTGTTCATACTATGGTATTCAAATTTATGTGAATACTGTTGAGGTGAATACATATTTACTTTTTGAATTTATATTAGCATTAATTGTCTACTTTGTTCTAAACATTTCACATGTACTGAGCATATAACAACAAAATAGATAAATATGGTCCTTGACCTAATATAATTTCTTAATTAATAAATGCTAAATACTATGATGTGAGGTGATAAAGTTTTTTGGCAGTAACAGAGAACACCTTGTTTTGGAAATGTTTGGAAACTCCTGCCTCTGGAGTGAATGCTTTTGCCTCAGCAATCTTTTTTTTTTTTTTTTTTTATAATGCCTCAGCAGTCTCATCCCTAAAACTCACTGCCTTTTGTCCCATATGTGCCGCTATGATCCCATCACTGCAACTACTGTTACAGATTCCTAGCTGATCTATTACCCTCCAATTCCTCTTGAACCAAATCTGCCCTGCCTGCACTGCCAAGTGCTTCTTTTTAATGCTTAGATATGATAAAATCATTTTCTTCTGCTGAATGATGGTCAGATCTGACCAACAAAATACAGATCTAACAACCAATGTGTGTTTATCTCTCCAAATTTGGTGTAAGTCTGAATAAGTGAACTATACTCATGTCATTTTTTTTTTAACATCCTTATTGGAGTATAATTGCTTTCCAATGGTGTGTTAGTTTCTGCTTTATAACAAAGTGAATCAGTTATACATATACATATGTTCCCATATCTCTTCCCTCTTGCGTCTCCCTCCCACCCTCCCTATCCCACCCCTCTAGGTGGTCACAAAGCACCGAGCTGATCTTCCTGTGCTATGCGGCTGCTTCCCACTAGCTATCTATTTTATGTTTGGAGAGAGTGGCATGGACATATATACACTACTCATGTCATTTTTAATGTTCAGTATTTACTTATTGTATTTCCTTCATCCTCCTCAAAATCTCTCTCTCGCCCCCTCTCCCTTTCTCTCCTTCTCTCCATCTCTTCCTATCTCCCTCCCTCCCTCTTTTACACGCACACCACACACCTCAACAAAAAAGCAAAACAAAACAAAATAAAGTAGTGCCCAAACAATAAAAAACCTTTTTAAAGCATTTTAAAGGCTTTGGCTGAAGCAAAGATCCCATCTGACTTAAAGTTCAAGTACTGATAAACTTTGCAAGTATTCTCCCAGCAAGTCCCAAGTCTCTCCTCTGTCAGATCTAAAGTTTGCATCATTTTCTAATCCACCTGCAATTTTCTTTTAATTTACGTTATTTTCAAACATAATTCATAACTGAAAAATACCGTATATTAAGCATGATATACCAGATCTAGATACAGTAACCAGTTGTTATTCCTCAGCTAATGTGCTTTTTAAAATCAGTTGGTATTTAACCTGAGAAAACACCTTTTGAAATCTTAATGAAAGCCTATTATGAGAAAGTTAATTAAAATGTGTCACTCTTCCCTCTTCTCCCCCACCCCTGAAATATGAGGTGTTGCTTTGTATGTGTGTAATTAGGATCTGGAGGGGGAATTTCTCCATATTCAACTTCAGAGACTGCTTCTTGAAAGGAAAGCAAACACTCTGATTTTAAGAGACATGATCAATATATTTCTCCTCATGGTGTAGAAAATGTCAAAGCAAATCAAGTGTGATTGGGGAGCTAATTTCTAATTTAGCTGGGCCAGTGTAGAAACGCCTAAACTGGCATGGTGATAAAATCCAAAGAAATCACAGATAAATGGCTATAGGTGGGGGGCGGCATCTCTTCCATCAACCCCCCCATCAAGGCTCCAACACTGTGCTCACATGGAAATGTTCCTGGTACTGGGATACTTTATGCGCAGCCTCCTGCTTGTAAAACCGCATGCTAACACTCTACAGCTTCATTAATGAACGAAGGATAATTGGGAGATCTCCTTAGATTTCAAAGTGAACATCTGCTTTGGAACATTTGTTAATTTTTTTCTTTTTTTGGCTTCCAAGAAGGTCCTCACATTCAATATCAAGATGGGAGTATACTTGAGACCTTCCCTGCTGACAGTATAACTGCCTTACATTGCTGAAGCACAAATAATTACTTATAAGACAGAAGGTGGTCTGCTTTAAAAATTCAAATAAATGTTCTAGGTATTTTTAGACATCCTTTGCTGCAGACCTTTCTCATCCTCTCTTGGATCAAGTGGCCCCTCTTAAAAGAATCAGTTAGCATGATGAATACTCTGACAACTGTTTCCTATAGATGCATTCACCTTCATTTCTCGTTTCTTTTTCCACTTGTTGAAGATTGATCTTGTCTCATCCTTAGAGCCATCTCCATCTGAAGTATATGGAGAACTGTGTTTTTATTTACACAGTTATATCATCCAAGGATCCAGTCATGAACTTAGTAACTCATTGTGTTTGCCTGTTTTCATCACCAAGAGAGAGCAGAGAAGTTAAGATGTTTGTTGAGAGAAGATGATGGGGCTTAGAATGCAGCATATCAAGTTGGATTTAGGTGTGGTGCTGAATTCCAGCTATATCTCAGAATTGATTTTTCTCCCCATTATACCTGAGTCTGTCTTTCTTTTTCTGTCCTGCCCTCTATAAAAGCCCCCAAATTGTTGGCTATATGGAAAGCTACTATTATCAGAGTGATATCATGCATTATAAGCAAGATAAACCTAATCTTCCTAACTTAACACATTTTTTCTTAAAGGACATTGACAACACACAGAATCAGTAGGAAGGTTAGAGGACCAGTCATGGACATATGGAGGAACCAATTCATATTGTGCCTTTTTTTTTTTTTCAAGATTCGTAGTCCTGGGAGAGAGGAACCAATTGTCTGAATTTAGGGTGTATGCTCACCATCAAGTTTACCTGGATGGTAAGAGAATGGACCTGGTATAACGTACCTCAAGAAAGTCCTTGACCGTGCTAGAGAATCTCAAATAGGTTCTTCAACTAAACTGTAAAACAGAAAATGATTTGTGTGACCATCTTTTTAATTCTTTTAAGGATGGTGTATAACTATTACCATTCTACATGCCTGGGGAGAGAAATAATTATCTACAATGGTTTCTTACGCATCAAAACTTAATCCTTTTCTGAAGCCCAGTTGGCTCCATTTGATAAAATAGACATCTCAGTTTACTAGCCCGCTAAGACTGCACTCAAGAGAGGAGATACCATTCCTCAAAAGGAAATCAGAGTGCTATTAGAAAGTAGAAGCTGAGCAGCCAAAAAAACCCCACATTTCTACTGTGCTACGTATACAATAAATTTTTGGCACTCACAAGGCAGCACTTTTCGAAGTGTTTTACATGGACTGCTAATATCCCTCAAGCCACTGATAGGTGTTTCTAGGCAAAAGTGTTCTTAGAAAAAAATGTTTCAGAAATACTCTATACTATAATCCTTTTCCAGGAGATTAATAATATGAAAGGCTCTAAGAAGTCCTACAATAAATAGTCAAGAGAACTGTTTAACTGTATTTCCCAAACTTCCATGATTTTTGAATCTTTTGATAGAGTATCCTACAAAATTACTATTGTAAAGAATTTACTTTAGAAAATAGTCTTGAAGAAGTATGTTTTGATACTTTTAGGAATTCTCCAATTTGCTAGTACTACTCTAGGATTTAAATGCCCTAATGGAAATGATAATAACCAAAGGTGAGGATACTGAAATAATGTTTAATTATTTACTTGTCATTCCTTGCCTGAGTACCCACAATTTTCCTACCTCCTTTCATGTGGCACTGCCCATAAAGAATGGGAAGATTATTTTATGTGGTCCTCTTCCCTTACCGTGTATGTACATTGGGGAATTACCTGGGGAGCTTTAAAAACTATTACTTCCATCTTGATCTATGAACTTAGCCATATGTATAAATGGTACCTTGAAGCCATCTGATTGGAAGAAGTTTAAAAAATAAGTGTATAGAACATGAAGACATACTGAAACTAAGATTCTGAAACTTTAGTATGTGCCAGAATCACCTGGAGGGCTTGCTGAAACACAGATGGCTGGGTCATACTTCAGAGTTTCTGTTTTTTGTTTTTGTTTTTGTTTTTTTTTTTTTTTTCGGTACGCGGGCCTCTCACTGTTGTGTCCTCTCCCGTTGCGGAGCACAGGCTCCGGACGCGCAGGCTCAGCGGCCATGGCTCACGGGCCCAGCCGCTCCGCGGCATGTGGGATCTTCCCGGACCAGGGCATGATCCCGTGTCCCCTGCATCGGCAGGCGGACTTTCAATCACTGCGCCACCAGGGAAGCCCCAGAGTTTCTGTTTTAGTAGGTCTGTGGTGGGGCCTGAACACTTGCACTTCTACTGAGTTTTGGGGTGATGCGGCTGCTGCTGGTCCCAGGAACACACGTTGAGAATCATTTTTCTAGAACATGAAAATATACAATTGACAGTGTTTTTTGCCTAGTAGTCCTATTTACTTCCCAAGTTGGCACATGAATTTGTTTAATTGAGAATGTATTGTCTTTTGTCAAGCGCTATGCACACCTACAAGTTTATTACTTTATTTTCACTGCAGCATGTATTGAATCTTGGACCAGTATTGTGTTGCCCAGACTTGTCCACCATACAGTGAAGGAAAGCAATATTCTCAAAACTGAGTTTTAAGAAGAATCTAGATTTGTGTTCACTGAGGTTTGGAAGCAACAGAGAAGATATGAAGTGTGGCTTCATAAGTATTTGACATCAGGGGTAGAGGTCAAGAAGGATTATTCTGTATACATTTTCAGAGACTATTTCTTGGAAAAAGAAGCAAGTAAACTCTTACTTTGAAAACACTGATTAGGACAGCCCCTGCCTCTGTGGAGATAACCCAAAATAAAATCAGATGTGGTTTGAACTATTTTCTCAATCATGTTCTGAAAAATCATGTCATTGTGAGGATCTTTTTCAGCTCTTAAAGTATTACATCAATAGAAACATGACCTGAAGCTTAGAACGAAAGCTTCAAATTGGTTTACCACAAAATGTTAAATCAGTATTTTAAAGAAATAATAAATTATTATCACATCATATACCAATAATAAATAGTATAAAATTAAATCTTACTTTTAATTAGTATTTTATAATCTGTTTTAATATTGTTTATTTTATCCTCTAAAACATTTAAAATTATTTTATGATATATTAAAATAGTAGGGCTTATATATAATTTATAGATAAATATGCATATGCCAGAATAGAAGCACATTTATTTGTGAATAAAATTTTCACTGATATAGTATATAGTAAAAAAGTTTTGAAATCACTTCTTTAAGAAGTTCTTAGAGGTGCTGTTTGAAATTGAGACTCTCATGTGCATGGACCAATTCATCTTAAGTGTATCAGGCAACATGTCAGCCCTAGTACCCATCAGCTAACACTAAACCATCTCTATATGTTGTCAGTAAATTAATTTTCATTCGAATAGCCACTAAATCCTAAAATATTAGACTGGGTTTTGGTGAAGAGGGGATTTCTTTGAACCAGAGCTATTAGCTGGCTTTCAACTCATGAAACCAGTGATCCTCTAAGAGTTAAATTATAGTGGGACATGAATGGCAAAAGATGAGCAGTGCTCTAACGTGCTAGTCATGATCAATGGCTGCTAAGCAAGTGCTTATCAATAAGCAGGCTATCACCTCCTGTTATTCAACTAGCCAACTCTAAGTATAATTGACAGAAGAAAAGCAAAAAGGGAAATGTGGTGGTCTCGTTAATTCTATGGGGTGAAGAAACCGCCAGAGTACATTTCTGGTGTATTTCTGATGCCTAGAATACTAGAATATTAGAGTGTCTCCCGGGCTGTCCAAACTCTATATATTCCAAAGTTCTTCAGGACTGGTCCTTGACCAGCTCCTGAAAGATAACCTCAAAGTCCTTGGAATATTCTGCCCGATAAGAGCATCTTTGTATATGTGAAGACTTGGGCCATGCCAGATAGTTTATGCGAATAGGGTAATTTATGGTGAATACTGGTTTTTATTTACCTGGGGTCCTGGACCATGCTGTATCAGTTTGACCTCTGGGGGCGGTGCTGCAGATTGAGTAGCTAAGGTCAGTCATGTGGGTGCTCCAGGCCTATGTGGCTGACCTCCACTTTGGACACCAAGGGTCAGGTGACCTTCCTTGGTTGGCAATGCTTTGTACATGTTGTCAAACATAGTTGCTGGGACAATTAAGCACTGCTATGTGCCTCCACTGGGAGAAGATAGCTGGAAGTTTGCACCTGGTTTCTCTTGGACTCTGTCCTATTTGCCTTTTACCTTTACTGATTATCATCTGAAGGTGGTCTTGAGGATTTGTGGCAACCCTCCACCTGCCCATAATTTTATCTCCATGAGGTCAGGGATCATACTGATTTTTATGTATGTTTTTTGTCCAGAATGTTGTAGGTCTTTCATTTATATTTGTTGACTAAATTAATTACTTCCATAATGAGGGAAGAAATCTTTACCTGTGAGCCTTCAAGCTGTTTGTCATCATCATGGTCCTGTCTTTGCCCCATCTTTGCTCTGCCATGGATTCCTCACCTTCCTTAGATGTGGACTGTGTGGCTTTTGGTAGCACCAACCGAACTCTGCCTTCTTTCTCAAAGTTTGGGGTAAATGTCAAGGGGCCTTTCTTTTACAGAAAGTCTGTGGCCTCTAAATAATGGAATTTCCTCCTAAACATGCATCACAGAAGAAGTATGGAGAGCATAGCAAAGGGACATCTGAGGAGGGAGAGTTCACTTCCTTTCACAGGTTCTCCAAAAGTACATTCAAATTAGATATTAGAAGAAGCAAAGAAAAAGGGCCTTCCTGGCAGGTGGAAAAAATGTGAATCAACATCAAATTAGGAAAATGTTTGTCATAAATTGAGAATATTAGGTACTTAGTTTGGGTGAAATCTAGGTAGTATTAAGTGAGTAATTATTTTTTTAAAAAGACAGGGATTAGGTCATGAATGGCCTTAAATGCCAAACTAAGACATTTGAATTTTACCCTTAATTCACCGGGAGCTATTGAAAGATTCAGAAGTAGGAAATCAAATAGTAAACTGCACCTTAAGAAGTTGCAAGCTAGATTGGTTGCAGTGAGAAAGAAACTACAAAAGGAGAAACCGGTTAGGAGACTGTTGCAATGTAAGTTGAGGAGGAAACGGCAAAATCTGCTTTTTAGTCTTAACACCAGTTTGCAACAGAACTGCGAGTTCCTGAATTATCAGAAGCAGCAGCATGTTCATTTTTCTGGAGCCTTGAAACTGGCTCCCTCTTCAAAGGAAGTATTTTGAACCCATTGTAAAAATCATACGTCAGCTGGGAACCACAGAATTCCCCTGGCAATTTTCCAAGATCATTAGAGGTAATAGGAATGATTTAGGTAAAAATCAGCATGAAATCCCCTCAGTGACAAAATAAATGAGATTCCCTCTTGTATGTTCCAATTTAATATTGCTTTGTATAGGTGTGTCAGTAGCTTTGCTGATTTATATTGAGTCTAAATGTGCAGAATGGAAACAGGCCAGAATGGAGGCAATTATTAGGAAAATTGAAGCCAAATAATCATTAAAACTTAAAGAACTGATTTATGGAATCAGATTCTTAAGTTCAATTCAAAATCAATAACTTCAAACTCTCCATTATTTTCATTTCATATTACCCTTTCTCTGAGAACCCCTTCTCCCTAACTCACTGCCTGTAGTACCTCAATAATCCTTTGATCCTACCAGGTTCTCTAATCCATGATCCTACAAGATTCTCATTATCCCTCCTCCCTTTGATGCCCTCACTATCCTCCTTACCCTGTATCAATTGTTACAATCAGTTCCTTGATTCTCTTCTCCCTTTCTATGGCTTGGCAAAACACTACCTGGCTCAGTCCAGCTTTCCTTGTACTCTAGGACACAATCCTCTCTTGGTTTTTCTTCTATTTCCCTGACCACTCCTTAACATCCTTTGCTGATTCCTCTTCTTCCCATCCTGTGAATGATAGGGGTGCTCATTCTGTGTACACTCTGCTCTCTTTCTCTGTGCATGCTTCTTTGTTGATCTCATCCCATCTTGGCTTTAAATACAATCTGTATTCCGATGTATGCCTCCATCTGAGACCTCTCTCCTGATTTGCATATCCAGTGGCTACTCAGCATCTCCATTTGGATATTGTGCTGGTTATTTACCTAATGACTCTCAGCCCCAAATCTGCTCTCTGAAACTCTGCTCATTGATGCTAGTCTTGGGACTCTGAAATATATTTCCCAGATTCCCTTGCCACTGACTTCCTCTTAGATTCTCCCAAATGAGGTCTTGAGAGAGAATTGGGTACCTTGCCTCATATGCCGTTGACCCGCCATTTATTTCAGCTGCAGTGTAGGGAGCGGCACCGTGCATACTGACAGTGTTCTACTTCAAGGGCTTGCTATTGTCTTTCAGCTCTTATGCCTCACAGTTCTCTCCCAAGCCACAGCACTCACTTAGCCTGTATACAGGTGCAGCACAGAAATTCACGAGAGTTAATACCCCTGCAGAAAACCCTCAACCAATGGCATTGGCTAAATACCCCATCCTCCTGACTTTCCTGTGGACAATCCTGGGAGGAATTCTGGATAATTCTCATAAAAAGAATTCACTTCCTGTTGCTTACAATCAAAAACCTTCATAATATATGCATTTTTGTTACTTTTTCTTTTGCCCACCTCCTCACTCTTGCTTCCTGGGATCATCTCCTAAATAAACTACCCGCACCCAGGTCCTTGTAATTTACTTTTAGGGAAACTCAGACTAAGACAGCAGAAGAATTTGAAGGGGTTCCCTTTGGTTGTTTTGTTTTCTTCTAGTTCCCCCAGGGTCATTCCAGAGTGGCAACGATGAACCCAGCCTCTGGCTCCTTTTGGCACTGCTAGATCCTCCTTAATGTACTCTTTAGTGCTTATCACCTTCTAAGATGCTCTTTGGTTTACTTATTTATTTTGTTTATTATTGATGGTTTATTATTTATTTTTTATTATTTATCTATTTCCATTTAAATTCTTCAAGGACAGAGATCATGCTTATTTTATCACTGGTGTATCCCAGCTGCCAAAAAGGGTGTCTGAGCACATAGTAAGCACTGAATAAATATTTATTGAACAAAAGAATGAATGGCTTGACCACTTAATTATCCAACTGGAGAAAGTTGATTAGCATCTCAATTTCCATTTCTTTACCTATAAAATGTAAAAATAATAGTTACCTTCTTCACAGTTTATTATATAAACCTATGAGTGAATAAAGTAAAGGGCTGAGCACAGTGCCTGGTACTTAGTGAGCCCTTGCTACACATTAGTTATTATAAGAGTGTTAACACTTCTCCAATGCATCATAGGTATTAGACAATCAGACACACCATTCATGTTTTCTCAGGCAAAATATAACAATTAGACTGATAAGTTGCTTAATCACAGACAATCAGCATGGTTTGTACAGACCCAACCCAGCTCTGTCACCTCCTGTTTCCTGAACTTGGCTCCGTACTACCTAGGGCATCATACTGCCTTCCTTGGAGTTCAGCTGAGAATTTATAACTAGGTATACTCAGGTTTTTCATGATTAAAATTGAAACTTTGATTCACTCTACCTTCAGGAGAAATTAGTTTATAAATAAAGGCTCCATGCCAAGAAGCCAGATAAGAAGTTAATTAATTGAGTGTTCAGTGTGTACTACTGCCAGAAATTCAGTGTTTTATAGAATGTCTTTGCCCTTTTGATCCAAAACATTTTTTTTCCAAACAGCCATGGAATGTGTGTTTTTTTTTTTTTTTCCCCCTCTGTCTAAGTCATAGAGCCAATGGATATTTGAAGCTGACCTTTGAGATACTCAGGTGCAACAATATTATACACTGGGGTGGAGGGCAACAATGATGCATCAGAAATAAATCCAGCTCCCCCAAAAGGCACAGCCAAATAGGATACCGAATAGGAAAACAGGCTATAAGAGAGGGGCATATTTTCTCAACATTACCAAGCAGGTCAGTGGCACAGGTTAGGACTGGACACCTAGTTACCTTATCCTTGGTTGACAACCACCTGTCTGTTTTCTCATCTTTATGGAAATACCACATGCTGTTCTTGAAAAATCAAAATCGCACATAGAGGGAGAAATCTGCTTTATCCTCTTTTAACAAGTCTTGAATTTTGTCTTTATTATGCAGGGAGGACTAGGCTTTCATCTTCCTTCTCCCTCTCCACTGGGCTTGGACTCTCTTACATTTTTAAAATGCTGCATAAAGAAGAAAAAAAATCCCCCAAATGGACCACATGCTGACAAGCTCCTGATGTTGTCAAATGGAGCTAGAGCATTATGTTTCAAAATTTCTTGGGCTAGAGCCCTGCCTTCTACAATGGTGCTTTCAATTTGGGGGACTAAATGTTCTCTGGAGAAGGAGGTGGGGTGATAGGGAGGAAGCACTGGCCAAATGGAATTAACCAAAAGTCAACAGCCTCTTTGTTAGGAAACAATGCCTTTGATGACCTGGAATCATAGAAACCAGACTCCAATGTACAAGTATTTTGGTATACCACACCCCTGCCCATCAAGAACAGAAAGATAATTTTCCTAGGCACATCAGCAGATGGAATTAAGCTGGAACTGATGTCCTGTCAGCTGTTCCCATCTGACAGTGAAGCTCTCCAAGTGCTTACTAGAAAAAAAAACATATTAAGCCCTATAAGCTCTCAATTTTGTACCCAAGTTGAATATCAAACTATGCTTCGAAACTTTCTCTTGTCAGGTCCAGCCATGCTAGACTTGGGGAAAAAAAAATCCCTCCTATAGGTCATATCATCTTACCTCCATGTCTAAACATATGGTGTTCTCTCTACCTAGAACACTCACCACCCTCAGTCTGCCCTCCATCTCCTTGACCAGTGGTTAAGAGCAGTTCTCCCTTAGTTCCAGTCCCAGGTCTTACACTAACTAGTTGTGTAACACACTATAGGAAAAGTGCTGAAGCTCTGTGAGCCTTACTGGCCTCCTCCAGAAAATGAAAATACCTCAGAAGATTTTCATGAGGAATTAACCCATGTTAGAACATTTAGAAAAGTGACTGGCACATGGTAAGTGCTCAATAAATATTAATCTTATGATTATTATTATCATTATGAATGTGCTTGGATTTTGGAGTCACACATGCTCGAATCTAATTTAATTTGATTCCTGGCTTGGCCACTTACTAGCTGTGTTCCTTACATCGATGTTCCTTACATTTATGTTTCCTCATCTGTAAAAGGTGAGACCACCATCACCACCACCACCATCATCATCATCATCATCATCAAACTTATCCACAGAATGTTATAAAAATTAAATGAGTTAGCAGCATGCCTGGAATGTGCTTAATACTAATAATACTTAATAATTCCATACCTAATAATTCTCTTATTTTTTTAAGTCTCAGTTGTGATGCTACTTTTTCCAGAAATATTTCTGTTACTCATTAAGTCAAAGTTATATGCCTCTTGACAGCTCTCACAGCACCCTGAACTTTCTCCTGCTATGACAAGACTTGCCATATTGTAATTTCTGTTTACTTGCCTGTTTGCCACTCTAGACTCTGAACTTCACTAAGGCAGGAATATTGCCTGGTTTATTCCCCATCATCTCCTAATCAGCCAGCACATGGCCTGGTACATGATAGGTTCAATAGAAGAATGAAAGCCTTTGTTGCTATCAGTTTCTTCTCATCCTGTTTTCTTCCTCCTGCTGATGGTAAAGGCATCCATGTATATTCCTTTAAGGACTATGCCAAGACCTGGCAAAGCATGGGATTGCATCGTTTTTTGTTAGACAACGTAGAGTTTAAACATTTTAAATTTAGTTGTCAGTCTTCAAATATCTGAGGATTTAATAATCAAATCTGATTTCTGTTTCTCATGAAAAAATTTTGAGATTTGACAAGACTGAGGATCATAGACAAGTTTCACTTAAATACATTCAAAGTTTAAAGATCCACTTTGCAAAAATAGCCTAGAGCCTGTCAACTGAAAAAAAATACACAACCTAAAAGCTGAGAATTATGTTTTATTCGGTGAACTTGCTGAGGACTTAAGCCTGGAAGACAGCCTCTCAGATAGCTCGGGGGGGGAACTGCTCTGAGGAGGTAGGGGAGGAGCCAGGAGATATAGGAGTTTTTGCAACAAAAACCAGGTAGTCAGAACATCAAAAGATTACTGTTAATTAAAGAAAACCAGACATCTCAAGTTAGTGAACTTAGCACTTTTCTATGTGTGGGAAGATGCAAGAGTCTGGGCTCATTGAAATCATTCCTTTGATGTACACCTTAACTATCTAGGCCAGTATCCTGCTTTTCTCCATCCTCGGGCTGCTGTGGCCAATGGCTTGATGGCTCCAATATCCTTTGTTTACTGATATGGCAGGCAACTTTCCTCATCCAGAAGTCAAATAATAGCTGCCCCTTTTGGGATGGTTTGATGAAGTCTTCACTCAGTCTGTTTCACTCATTTGTGTTCCCCTTCTGAACATAAAGCCTTTGAGTTTACAACCCTTTGGCTAAGATGAATAAACAAACTGATATTGGATATGAGGGGAGGGGAGTAAAAAATTGGTAAAATCCCATGATCAAGAAGGGTATTTTTAAAAATTTTTTATTGAAATATATGTGACATGTAACATTATGTATATTTAAGGTATTAAACACGTGAATTGGATACACATGTATCATAATAGCTACTGTAGCAATAATTAGCACCTTTATCACATTACATAAGTATCCTTTGTTTTTAGTGGTTGGAATCATTAATTTCTTATCTCTTAGCAAGTTTCATGATTACAATACAATATTGTTGTCTATATTCATTATACTGTGCAGTAGATCCTAGGGCTTATTTACTACTCATTGTAAGTTTGTACTGTTAAAAAATACCTCTCCTATCCCTCCACCCCACAGTCCCTGATAACCACCATTTTACTATCTGTTTTTACAAGTTGGCTTTTTTAGATTCCACATGTAAGTGATATCATACAGTACTTGTCTTTCTCTGTCTGACTTATCTCACTTAGCATAATGTGTTCAAGGTCTACCTGTGTTGTTGCAAATGGCAGAATGTCCTTCTTTCTAGTGGCTGAGTAATAGTTCATTTTACCTACTATACACACACACACACACACACACTACATATATATATATGCATATATATGTGTATATACATTTATATACGTGTGTGTGTGTGTGTGTGTGTGTGTGTGTACATCTTCTTTATCCATTCATCTTTTGATGGGCACTTAAATTGTTTCCATAGCTTGGCTACTGTGAAAAATGCTGCAATAAATATGAGAATGCACATATCTCTTTGATATCTTGTTTGAAGGGTATTTTTTCTTAACCTAAAAAAATACCTTTTTATGTTCTTTAAATGAGTATTTATTGAGCTGCTGTACTTGATGGCAGGCAAAGTTATAGCAAGCCTGTAAAATCAGAATGCATCTACTTCATCTCATAATACTCTTTGTCTCTGGGTGAATGGCATCAGTTGTATGGGCCAGTATCTTCAACTGAAAACCTTATGCTGAAAACCTTATACTGAAAACCTTATAACCTTATGCTTATGCTGGGTTGCCACAGACACATCACCACCACTTAATACCACACAGGTCAGTTTAATGTGAACATTAAGAGATGTGATTGTGGAACCCAACAGAGTAAGGTTCAAACTACTTACTAGGTGGATGATCTGGGGCAATTTTTAAAACGTCTGTGAATTCAGTTTCCTCTTTGTAAAAGTAGGATAGTAATATTACCTGCCTCCATGTGTTATTACAAAGATTAAATGGGATAATCCATCTAAAGAACTTACATGCTCACACATATAGTAAACTTTCAAATGATAGTTGTTTGTAGCAATTGAAGCAGTATAATGGGATTAGTTGTTGAAGAGTTTATAGAATAATGAACAAAAACTTCTGAAGGATAAGAAGCCTCCAGAAGCCATCCACTTTGTAGAAGCAATACTTTTTGAAGTAAATACAATGATCATTAGACAATAATAATATTCCACACACATAAAACATTTCCTCTGATCCCTGACTTAAGGGAACTAGTAGAGTAGTATTTATATTATGATCAAAGAATAGAAGCCGGGGAAGCATGGTGATTATAATGGCTTATCTATAACTAACTTGTTGGGATTAGCAGAAGACACCTCCTGCCTTTAAAAAGATAGCTTCCCAGCAAAAATATTTACATAATAGTTAAGATAATGAGCATTGGGATAAGATTACTTTAGTTTGAATTCTGGTTCTACTACTTACCAACTCTATGATCTCAGGCCAGTTGGTTAAATTCTCTGTGCCTCAGTTTCTTTTTTTTTTTTTTTTTTTTTTTTGTGGTATGCGGGCCTCCCTCTGCTGTGGCCTCTCCCGTTGCGGAGCACAGGCTCCGGACGCGCAGGCCCAGCGGCCATGGCTTACGGGCCCAGCCGCTCCGCGGCACGCGGGACACTCCCAGACCGGGGCGCAAACCCGGCTCCCCTGCATTGGCAGGCGGACGCGCAACCACTGCGCCACCAGGGAAGCCCCCTCAGTTTCTATATGGGTAAAATAATAAACACTAGAATGTCCCAAAGAGTATTGTGTGGAATAAATCAGTTAAAATGTGTAAAACACTTAGGACAGTGCATAACACATTATAAATGCTCAATAATTTGTCTCATATAATTATTATCCTATATTTAAGATGACTCTAAATGGAGTTAACTTAAAGATATTGACATAAAGTTGTAATACTAATTAATGCACATGAGAATTAAATTCCTTCATTTGTGTTGTACTCTTTATTGCTGTTTTGTTATTCTTAACGTGTTTCCCTTATGTGAACCAACCAGGAAAATATGCCTAGAGTTATCCTGGAATGTAGAATAAGGCCCTAAATTTAATTACAACCTAAAAGATGTCTTTTAATCAATCCAGACCTTTGCCAATAGAATGAGTTTCCCAGAAGGCTGGCAAATCATTAGGTATAAAAAGGCATTTGTAGGAAGATAAAATATGGAGGGATAACATGATTCTTAAGACTGTTACAGCCCTAAGATTGCACATCAGGATCTATTGCCAACATGGAAAAGAACGATCAAATATTGTATTGTTAGACAACTTAAAAATTTACTGAAGAAAATTATAATGACAGTGTACTTTTAAGAATTTCTTTAAACTTTTCTATAGAAACAGAGAGGTAGGGTAGCAAAACAACAGTCATCAGTAATATCTATAATATACACAAAATATGGAAGCCTGGAGACAAACCACCACCTGTGTGTGTCATATTGGGATCTGTGTGGAAAGAAGCAGAGGAAGTAATGGGGTGTTGGATAAAACTGAGAACAGGAGAATTCTAAAATCACAAGTAGGAAATCTGGAACCATGGTGGATTAATTTAAGAAGAACAACAAACATCAAAGGATTCTTTGCATACTCCAACTCAGGAGTGAGCACAAGGCATTCATGGTAAGGTATAAGGTGACCAAAATATGATGAGCCCAAAGAATTCTCAAAACTGGCTAACTGATGCTCCATCCGAGGACTGAGAAAAATTACTGAGAATAGAATCCAAACTGAGTAAAATAGATATGATAGGATCAAGGGAAAAAGAAGGCTCAGATGAAGGAAAGCAGAGGAAGAAGATCTTGGAAAATGCAAGATTATATTGGAGAGAGAGAGGCTCTTTGTGTGTGTGTGCGTGTGTGTGTGCATGCATGCGCGTGCATGCACATGTACGCATGTTCAGAAAAAGGCAGAAGGAGCTCTAGATCAACAAGCTAGAAAAGGAATTTTGGCCCACTCTTCCTTCATAGAAGCTTAGGAAAAGTATTCTTATGTAGAAGTGAGCAACAGTTGAAGAATAGCATTCAAATCTCATACAAAGTTATTATAAGAATAAAAGATAAGAAGCAGCAGAAAAATATCCCTACACTCAATTAGCAAAAAGAAATAAAGTGACACAATAAATACAAGAAGGACATAAGTCAGAATGAAAATTTTAGAAATCAGTCATGAGGTGATACAATATAGGACAGAATTCTAAGTTAAAAAAAATTCATTTCGGAAATGAAGACTAAATCAGAAGGTACATGGGAGCAAATAAACACAGCACAGACAGCTTATGGAAATTGAAAATTGAAAGGAAGAAAATTTTAAAAAAGAGTAAAGAGATAAAATAATTTGAGAGAAAAGGAGAGATATAGGAGGCAGGCAAACAATATTTAACATGGATAAAATATAAGATCTCTGAAGCAATGAAACAAAACAAAAACTAGAAGAAAAACTATTTCAAGAAATTGTTCTTGAAATAAAAGCAAAACATGAAACACTGTGTACCTGGGAAAATCCACACATAGTGACTACCTAGAAGATATATTCTTGTAGGTCTACTGAACTTTAAAGACAAAATGGGAAAGAAAATCTTTGGGTACTTGGGCACTCTTGAAGGAAAGAAAGTCAAAATTGTTTCAGATTTTCTAAAAGTAAAAACTTTGTTAGAAAACCATGGAGGATCATTTTCAAGATTCTCAAAGACAGGATATTTAAGCCATAGTTTTGTTTTGTTTTTTAAATCTACCAAACTGATTTTCAAATGTAAAGTTTATAAACATTCTCTTATAAACATGCAAAACACAGGAAATATTGTTTCAATGGGACTTTGCTGAGGAATGTCCTAGAAAATACATTTTACATAACTGAAATGCGTGTGAATACACTGTTACATAAGTACTTGTGGTCAGCATTAAATAATGGATTTTTGTAGAACAAATAATAAATGATGGTTCTAGGGAGAGAGTATAGTATAAAACAGCTATGTACTTTGATATTATAAACACATTATAACTCTAAAACATGGGATGAGAATGTGGAAAGTATATGAAAAGTATGCTTGCTAGTTGCCTTCCAGTTATTAATTGGAAGAAAAGAATAGTACTTCATATTAGATGTTAGGCCAGTGAGAAGAGGGAGGAAGAAGAAGTTACTAGCTAGTTCAATATTGCTCACTGTTGTGAACCAGTAGTAAATAACCAAAATGAATAGACAAAATACAAAGAAAGCAAAATAAATAGATCATATTTTTGAATACATATAAGTTACTTGTATTAAACAATATGGCAGAAAAGAAGCCAATCTTATCAATCACCCCAAGAAATTTAATTGGACTTACCAACTTATTAGAACAAAAGAAAATTTTTCTGACTGGTTAGCAAAGTAAAATGCTGCTGTATACAATGTGAATACCTAAAATAATGAGATTCATGGGTGGGGGAAGTTTGGACCAGAGAAATGCAAATAAAAAGAAAGAGGAAGTCTTGATATTGTTATCATAACAAGGCAAAATATAAAGAAAAGGCATTACCGAGAAATGAGGAAAACTTATCATGATAGAGGCTCCAATTCACAATGAAGGTGTGTCAGTTATTAATAATAACAATAACAGTATTTTCGTAAAGCAGAAACAAAAACAATATGCAAAGATAAATTGACATAGACACACCAATTATAAGAGATTTTTCACACATTTTTCTCAGTCTTCGACATATCACATGAACTAAAATTGAGTTGAAATTTAGAAGACTTAAATAACATAACCAATAAAGTAGATCTTGCAGATATCAAACTTTGAGCCCAGATAACAGAGAATATACTTGCTTTTCAGGTGTACATGCAGTGTCCACAAGAATTGATCACATCATAGACCAAAAAGAAAAGGTTAATAAATTCCAAATAATAGAAATAATACTAAGAGCATTCTCTGGTGGCTGTGCACTAAAACAAGCTACAATAAAAACAAAACCATAAAGGTTCTTTGCCTGGAAATGAAAAGGAAAAGAAAAAATCCTGCTACTAAACAACCCTTGGATCACAGAATTTCTTGAAAATGAATAGGAATGACGCCACCCCCCCACACACACACTTCAGAATCTACAGTGTACAGCTAAAGTAGTTACCAGAGAAAATTTGAGAGCATTAAATACCACTAACACTAAAAATCAAACTCTGAATGTAAACAAATTGAAAAATCAAAAGCTAGAAAAGAAAACCGTAGCAAGCAAAAGAGACCAGAAGAAATTCATAAAAGCAGAATTCAGTTAGAAAACAGAGAGTGACACCCAACATTGGAGCACCTCAATACATAAGGCAACTGATAACAGCTATAAAACAGGAAATTGACAATAACACAACAATAGTGGGGGACTTTAACACCTCACTTACACCAATGGACAGATCATCCAAAATGAAAATGAATAAGGAAACAGAAGCTTTAAATGACACAATAGACCAGATAGATTTAGTTGACATTTACAGGACATTCCATCCAAAAACACCAGATTACACTTTCTTCTCAAGTGTGCATGGAACATTCTCCAGGATAGATCACATCTTGGGTCACAAATCAAGCCTCAGTCAATTTAAGAAAATTAAAATCATATCAAGCATCTTTTGTGACCACAACGCTATGAGATTAAAATTAATTACGGGAAAAAAACGTAAAAAATACAAGCACATGGAGGCTAAACAATACGTTACTAAATAACCAAGGGATCACTGAAGAAATCAAAGAGGAAATAAAAAATACCTAAAGACAAATGACAATGTAAACACGATGATCCAAAACCTATGGGATGCAGCAAAAGCAGTTCTAAGAGGGAAGTTTATAGCTATACAAGCCTACCTCAAGAAACAAGAAAAATCTCAAATAAACAATCTAACCTTACACCTAAAGGAACTAGAGACAGAAGAACAAACAAAACCCAAAGTCAGCAGAAGGAAAGAAATCAAAAAGAAAGTTACAACAGACACCACAGAAATACAAAGCATCCTAAGAGACTACTACAAGCAACTCTATGCCAATAAAATGGACAATGTGGAAGAAATGGAAAAATTCTTAGAAAGGTATAACCTTCCAAGACTGAACCACGAAGAAATAGAATATATGAACAGGCAAATCTCAACTCATGAAATTGAAACTGTGGTTAAAAATCGTCCAACAAACAAAAGTCCAGGACCAGATGGCTTCACAGGTGAATTCTATCAAACATTTAGAGAAGAACTAACACCCATCATTCTCAAACTGTTCCAAAAAATTGCTGAGGAAGGAACACTCCCAAACTCATTCCATGAGGCCACCATCACCCTGATACCAAAACCAGACAAACATACTACAATTAAAGAAAATTACAGACTAATGTCACTCATGAATATAGATGCAAAAATCGTCAACAAAATACGAGCAAACAGAATCCAACAACACATTAAAAGGCTCATACACCATGATCAAGTGGGATTTATCCCAGGGATGCAAGGATTCTTCAGTATACGCAAATCAATCAGTGTGATACACCATATTAACAAACTGAAGAATAAAAACCATATGATCATCTCAGTAAATGCAGAAAAAGCTTTTGACAAAATTCAACACCACTCTCCAGAAAGTGGGAATAGAGGGAACCTACCTCAACATTATAAAGGCCATATATGAGAAACCCACAGCAAACATCATTCTCAATGGTGAAAAACTGAAAGCATTTCCTCTAGGATCAGGAATAAGACAAGGATGTCCACTCTCACCACTATTATTCAACATAGTTTTGGAAGTCCTAGCCACAGCAATAAGAGAAGAA
>NC_041221.1:147488702-147506973 GCF_002837175.3 Physeter macrocephalus | reverse complement strand
AGAAAAAGAAATAAAAGGAATTCAAATCAGAAAAGAAGAAGTAAAGCTGTCACTGTCTGCAGATGACATGATACTGTACCTAGAGAATCCTAAAGATGTTACCACAAAACTACTAGAGCTAATCAATGAATTTGGTAAAGTTGCAGGATACAAAATTAATGCACAGAAGTCTCTTGCATTCCTATACACTAATGATGAAAAATCTGAAAGAGAAATTAAGGAAACACTCCCATTTACCATTGCAAGAAAAAGAATAAAATACCTAGGAATAAGCCTACCTAGGGAAACAAAAGACCTGTATGCAGAAAACTATAAGACATTGATCAAAGAAATTAAAGTTGATAGAAGAATCAATTAGAAGAATCAATATTGTGAAAATGACTATATTACCCAAAGAAATCTACAGATTCAATGCAATCCCTATCAAATTACCAATGGCATTTTTTACGGAACTAGAAGAAAAAATCTTAAAATTTGTATGGAGACCCAAAGACCCTGAATAGCCAAAGCAGTCTTGAGGGAAAAAAAATGGAGCTGGAGGAATCAGACTCCCTGACTTCAGACTATACTATAAAGCTACAGTAATGAAGACAATATGGTACTGGCACAAAAACAGAAACATAGATCAATAGAACAAGATAGAAAGCCTAGAGATAAACCCACACACCTATGGGCAACTAATCTATGCCAAAGAAGGCAAGGATATACAATGGAGAAAAGACAGTCTCTTCAATAAGTGGTGCTGGGAAAACTGGACAGCTACATGCAAAAGAATGAAATTAGAACACTCCCCAACACCATACACAAACATAAAATGGATTAGAGCCCTAAATGTAAGACCAGACACTATAAAACTCTTAGAGGAAAACATAGGAAGAACACTCTTTGATATAAATTACAGCAAGATCTTTTTTGATCCATCTCCTAGATTAATGGAAATAAAAACAAAAATAAACAAATGGGACCTAATGAAACTTCCGAGCTGTTGCACAGCAAAGGAAACCATAAACAAGATGAAACGACAGCCCTCAGAATGGTAGAAAATATTTGCAAATGAATCTACAGCCAAAGGATTAATCTCCAAATATATAAACAGCTCATTCAGCTCAATATTAAAAACACAACCTAATCTAAAAATGGGCAGAAGACCTAAATAGACATTTCTCCAAAGAGGACATACAGATGGAAGGAATGAAATTGGGTCATTTTTTGAGACATGGATGGATCTAGAGACTGTCATACAGAGTGAAGGAAGTCAGAAGAGAAAAACAAATATCATATATTAACACATATATGTGGAGCCTAGAAAAATGGTACAGATGAACTGGTTTGCAGGTCAGAAGTTGAGACACAGATGTAGAGAACAAAAGTATGGGCACCAAGGAGGAAAGTGGCGGGGGTGGGGATGGTGGTGTGCTGAACTGGGAGACTGGGATTGACATATATACACTGATGTGTATAAAATGGATGATTAATAAGACCCTGCTGTATAAAAAAATAAATAAAATTTTTAAAAAACAGAGAATGAGTAGAATTAGTAAGTCCAAGAACTGATTCTTTGAAAGCAAAAAATATAGACAATCTCCTAGCTAACATAAACAAGAAAAAGAACACACACATATATAAAATTAGAAATGACAAGGAAGAAATAATCTTCAAAACAGAGGAAATTTAAAGGCATCAGAGACTATTTTGTACAACTCTATGCATTTAAAGTTGAAAACCTAAATGAAATGGGTGATTTCAAAGAAGAATATAACTTATCAAATTTGACCTCATTAAAGAGAGAAAATCTAAAAAGATCAGACATGCATAGAAGAAATAGATAAAATGGTTAAAGAACTCACCCAGAAAAGCATTATGCCCAGTCCCTGCCTCCCCTCCCCCAGTAACACTAAAAAAGGACTCAAGTCAACTTGAAGAGTCTCTCAGTGGCCATTTGAACATCACAAAGATAACTGCAAAGGACCGAAACATTCTAAATGTCTCATCTATAATGATGCCAAAACAAAAAAATCCTAACTGGTCACCATGGGAGGATACCAGTAAACCAACCCGTTATTTTGAAAACTGATAAACAGCAGGAAAGAATCAAGCATTTATCCTGTTTTCCAATATGAGCTGTATTGCTTGGTATGCAAATAGATGGTCAAGGCAACTTTCTCTTTATAGAATTATTACACCTAGTAAATGAATATTATTTTGCAATCTGTAATGAATTATTGGATCACAGTATATATCTTAAATGTCTGCTCACATCACAAAAAGAGAGACAACCAGACATCACATGCCTCCTGATACAACAGTATAATGTCACTTGTGAATTAGTCTTGCCAAAAAAAAAAAAAATCAATCCTTGATCTGATCAAGACTTTAGATCCAAACAATTTGCAAGAATCCAGATACAAGCATAAAATCCAGACTTCAGGAGCCTCTACAGGACAAATAATCTGTTTTTTTTATTAAATAAATTGAAAGAAAAAGAGATTGAGAGGAAGTTATAGATTAAAATAAATTTAAGGCACACATCAACTAATCAATGTATGGACCTTATTTGGATCATCACTGAAGTGGTAAAAAAAAGAAAACATGACGTAATTGCAAATTGGACCATGGATTGGGTATTTGTTAACATTAAAGAACGATGATTATTAATTTTTGATTGAGGAGTGATAATGATATTGTGCTTTCATTTAAAAAAAAAGCCCTTGCCTTACCAAGTTAAATACTGGAATATTTACAGATAAAATGATATGATGTCTGGAATTTGCTTCAAATAAGGGGAAAGTAGGAGGAGAAATAGATAAAACAAGATTGACCGTTAGTTGAAAATTGTTAAAGCTGGTTGATGGATATATGGGAGTCCGTGATACTATTCTATTTTTGTGCATATTTGAAATGTTTCATAATATAAAAATTAACAAAAATTACATTACTAAAATTAGGGCATAACCCTCATGAATATCACATAATTATTATTACCTGAACTGGGAGAAAGTGTTCCATTTTCTCTGCTTTAACATATTTGAGATCACTCCAGCTGCAATAACAAAGGAAGTATCAAAATGCTAACAAGGGCAATAAATTCTGTTTTTGCTCCTCTGATTCTTTCTCCATTTCCAGACATTCATTCAGCTTGCAGTTATAGAGCTGCTGATATTGTAAAAATGTTGCTTAGCAACATGTTAATGGGGAAAAACACTCCTTAAACCATCAGGGTTTTTGTCTTTTGAAATGTACTAGTTCAGTATATGATACCTCCCACAGCTCAATTTAACAAGAGGAAAAATATCAACTTTCTGAATATAGTTGTTTTTTTTATTATCTTCTTAGCTGGGTCTGAATTAATAGGACTATAAGAAATGGAGTATGACATTGACTCTGAACTACATAGAGTTCTATTGGTCTCTTTGGTGAAAGTGGTTTAGAGATGGCAGACTACGATAGCACTCTGTCCCTTACCTAGTATCGGGGGTAGGAGGTGGAGATGGTGAGGTCCAGAAGGTATGCAGGGAACATGCCCCAATCTTTATCATCCACTTGATTTGAATTAAGTACTCAAGCATCTAGAAGGTGGGCCCAGTGAGTCTCTCTTTAAGCCTTGGTTCCTCTTCCAGGAAATCAGGGTATTTGACCAAATGCTCTGGAAGACCATTTCTGTTACACCATGTTTCTCTGTGGAAGAGCCCTTAGGCCAACACTTCTCAAACTTCTATGTGTTGGTTGTGCCTTTCCTGGACATCTTATGAAAATGTGGATCCTGATTTAGTAGGCCTGGTATGGGGCGTTGAGTTTTTGCATTTCCAACAAGCTCTCAGGAGATGCTAATTCTTCTGGTCAGGGGGAATCACACGTTTACAGCAAGTCTCCTGGCCACTGTGAATGACTGGAGAGATTAGAAGATGTGATTTGTCAGCCTTGGCATGGTATATGGTTAAGAGGACAGCTTGAGCATCAAAGAGACTTAGGTTTAGGGCTTCCCTGGTGGCGTAGTGGTTGAGAATCCGCCTGCCAACGCAAGGGACACGGGTTCGTGCCCCGGTCCGGGAAGATCCCACATGCCGCGGAGCGGCTGGGCCCGTGAGCCATGGCCGCTGAGCCTGCGCGTCCAGAGCCTGTGCTCCGCAACGGGAGAGGCCACAACAGTGAGAGGCCCGTGTACCGAAAAAAAAAAAAAAAAAAAAAAAAAAGAGACTTAGGTTCAAATCTTGGCTCTGTGTTTAGAAGTTTGGCTGAGCCATGCTGGTCTTCAAATTCTGCATGTGCAAAATGAAGCATGGGCATTTTTTGCGAAGACTGAATGAGATATCAATATCACTTGTAATGTCCTTAGCCAGGCACATAGTAAGTGCTCTGTAAGTATTAACTATTGTTGGCATAAAGAAAAACAAAAGAGCATTGATGGAGGTCATGTTGCCGTATGAATCTTTGCTCCATATTTATGAGTGAAGCAGTATGAAAAATTGGAAAGAGCTTTGGGCTGATTCAAAGTGGAGTTTCTCCTCACTGCTGCAGATGTGGCAGTCATATCCTTTACTGGCCTCAGTTTACACACCTGCCCAGTGGAAAGGCTGAATCCATTCCTACCTGGTCCGAATAGCCTAGGGATGTGTTTTAGCTCCCTTGAATGATTCAGTCCATGCTCTGCACCAAGGAGCTCCAAGGAATCAGCTCTGCAGTTAATAAACTGAAGGGAGAGGAGAGTTAGGTGGCAAAAACTTATCAGAATTGGATGAAAAGCCCAGACCCACAAGAATTTGCTAAGCAGTAGATCTATTTTAAAACCCACTTCTTTTTAACAACAGAGAGCCAGGGCAGTGATTTAATTACCAATGGGCTACATCAGAAGCAAGATTGGAGCTAGCATCCCTGAATTGGGGCAGAGAACAGATTAACTAGTTCTGGGGAGGACAGGTCTTCTGAACCTTCCCACTACTTTCCCGTTCCTACGTCTTTTATGTCTCCCCTGTGCCAAGCTTTAGATTTTTAAACAAATGTCCTTGGGACTGTAAAATTTTGTCCATTTTCTAAAAGATTTTCTAAGCATCTGTCAGCTTCTGTCTGAATCATACATAAATGTGCATATGAATCACTTCCTGTTTCACACCATGATCCCCACCCCTACTCTTTCACAGACATCCTCCTCCTTTCCCCCACCACTCCCCACCATTTGAGAAGAATAAATGAAGAAACTGATTTTGTGGTGATTAACATGGTTAATCTTTCGAAACCACCAGGGTTCAGAATCCTTTGGGGAGACTTCTTCATGAGAGAGATTCTGGGGGATCCTTAAGAGTAGGGCTGGCACCGAGAGCAGCTCATTCTACAAAAGTTCGGTGACTGACACAGCTGCTGTGAACCAGGAAAGAACTTGTATATCCTGTGAACCTCAACATGGTGATTAAGAAAGTCCTAGATTCTTAGAGAGGGAAGCTTCATAAATATTACTTCATAAAACCTAAGTAACTTGGTAACAAGGACAGACTTTTGAGTGGGATAACTTTGGCTCACATTCCTGCTTCATCGTACGCCAAATTTGCTTTACTAAATAGGTAACCTTGAACAAGTTACCTCACCTTTCTCATCCTCCTTCCCCTCTAATGTAAAAAGGATAATGAACTACCTTTGTCTCAGGGTTCTTGTAAAGATAAAATGAGAGTTCACATTTAAAATACTTGGGATGGGGCTTCCCTGGTGGCGCTAGTGGTTGGGAGTCCGCCTGCCGATGCAGGGGACACGGGTTCGTGCCCCGGTCCGGGAGGATCCCACGTGCCGCGGAGCGGCTGGGCCCGTGAGCCATGGCCGCTGAGCCTGCGCGTCCGGAGCCTGTGCTCCGCAACGGGAGAGGCCACAGCGGTGAGAGGCCTGTGTACCACAAAAAAATAAAAAAATACTTGGGATGGTGTCTGAAACAATGTCTTAGTTTTTATAATGATAATAATAATAATAATAGAAAATTGTCCTAACGAGTGAGTTTTCAGATGCTTTTCTAACTTCTCCAGTGTAAGATTTAGAGCAAAGGTGTCACACAGACAGCCTCTGGGCTGGATTTCACCTGCAGAATTATTTTGTCTGCCCTTTTTGGCAGTGGTCAGGGAGCTTTTTTGTTGTTATTTGCCAATACTTTAAAATTGAACATCCTCATCTCCTCAGGATAATTTTGCATCCTCATCTACATTTCTTGAAACTTTTTGAATGATCAGAGCATCTGGCAAACACCAACCCCACATTCCTACATGAAAATGGTCAGTCCAAGGTGAGAAGGGGCTGCCCCCTTTGTATAAAGCTTTTTCCGCCCCCTTGCTGCAGTCACCAGCATTCCCTGCTGTAGTACTATCACACCACTTTACTTCATGTACATTGTCTTCTGTATCTGAATTGGTATTTGAGTCTGCCATCCCTTGGTATGGTACCTAGAATGTAACCCCATGCTTTAGCGTGGTGTGACTAGCAACAGCAATTGTGAGCATGTTATTAGACACAGATGCATTCATTAATGATTTGAGAGAATGTCATGTATCAGGGTACATTATTAGAGTAGCCCATTTTGGGATATACCTTCCCAGGTCATGCTTGATTCTTTAAAATTATTTGCTTTTCCCACCCACAACCCTGCTGAAGAGAGAGGAGTTAGCCAGACAGCTCCAGGAATCTTATGAGACTACCCTCACTTTGGTCACAGATGGTTGGAGCAAAAGTCAGTCAACATCTGATCTGAGACAAACCAATCAGATGCTCTCTCCCAGAAGTTCTGAACTGCAGTAGTGAGAAGTTGGCTCTGTGGCTGATGATGGCAGCACTGAAACTAAAAGCTCATGCAGAACTGAGTCTGGATGGGGGTGATGGGAGACAAAGACAAAGACCATGCAAACCAACGTTCTGGAGGAGCATATGGTAGCCAGGAGTCATCAGAGGAAGTCTGTCTGTTAAATGAAATAGGAAAGCAGAAGAGACTTGTGGAAATGAGAAGTGGAAATAACCGTGTGGCCCCCCAGAAGGAAAAAGGGTATCCATTACTGACCTTCCAGTCTGGTTGTAAATGCTTCGCCATCTTCAATCACTTATTCCTTGACCTTCCTCCTTTTTTATTTCTATGATACCATCCTCTCTTATTACTCTCCTACCTCTTAGAATCGTTCTCTCAGTCCCCTCTGTTGGCTTCTTTTCCTATGCTGACCTCAAAATATGGAGTTTCCTGGACTCCATTATAAGTTCCCTTCTCTTCTCTCTTCACATTTACTCTGCTATGGGCTGAAAGATCGTGTCCCCCCAAAATTCATATGTTGAAATCTAATCTGCGATATGGTAGTATTTGGAGGTGGAGCCTTTGGGGTGATCAGGTCATGATGGTGGAATCCTCAGGAATGGGATTAGTACCCTTATACAAGAGACCCCAGAGAGCTCCCTCACCACTTTCACCCTGTGATGATACATCAAGAGAATAGCTGTCTGTGAGCCAGGAAGCAAGCTCTCACCATATACTGAATCTGCTGGCACATTGATCTTGGACTTCCCAGCCTTCAGAACTGTTAGAAATAAATGGCTGTTGTTTATAGCAACGCAGTCCATGGTATTCTGTTACAGCATTTTGAACAGACTAAGACACACTTCACAGATGATCTCAGTGTAATGATAGTTATATGCTGACATATTCTAAGTTTTCATGTATATATTCATTTTTTAAAAATTGTCTTATTCCTTATTAGAATGTGGGTTCAGTCACCTTGGGCAAACTTCACCTGTCTGGTTTACAGCAGTGCCTGACACAAAGTAGATACTCAATAAATGTGTACTAAATGAATGGATGAATGAATAAATGAACTGGATTTGTGTCTCCTGCCCGGACCTAAGCCATCCCCCTTATGTCCTATACCAAGCCCCTGACACATTGGATGCCTCTTAACTTCTCTGATTTGCCAAGGTCTTGCCTTCCTTAAAGTCTTGGAAGATGCATTCCTTCTGCCTACAAAGCTTTCCTTGGGCTCTTCCTTCAAGTGTGGACATCAAAGCTTTCTCCTCTGTGGTATCCTGCCATTTCCCACATGCTTTCTGTAATGATAACACTATTCATTACGTGCATAGCCTCACTTTCTTTTCTTAATTTGTAAATATGCATGAGCTTTTTGTTTGCCGTATATTTGCCTGTCTCCCACCCTACATTTGATTTTCTTTCCTCAAATATGCTGTTAACTTCTTGATGCATCTTAATATACTTAATGCCAAGCACAGTTTCTAGAACAGAATAAGTGTTCAATAATATATGTTTAATGAATGAATGGATACCCATGATGTGTTATTTTATTCTCTTCACAAACCTCATTTTTACATGAGCAGTTTGATTTGATTTTGGTTTCTTGTAATGAGAGAGCTTTGACTTTGGCAATCATTAGTGATGAGCAGAAATTTATATATTTTAGGTGCTTTTGCTATTATCCTCTTAATAGACTTGAAAAAAAGCAATGACATTCACAGATGACTTGCTAATGACATTAATTATGTACATTTCTATAGTTTACAAAGTGCATTTACATCTATTATCACAGTTAATTCTCAAGACAATATTGCACAGCAGAGGGCAGTTGAGACAAAGAGGTCAAAAGAGCTAATAGGAGCCAGGATCAGAGCCCAAGTGTTCTATTTACCAGCCCGTTGCTCTATTGCTATATCACCCGGCCTCCATTGTTAAATTTATACTGCTGCTACTAATACTACTACTCATACTACTACGCCTTGTGATTTATTGAGCGCTTACTACAAACCAGGCACCTAGCTATGTACCTTCCCTTAGTTACATCAGTTAATATCCACAACCTCATGGGGTTGATACTTTTATTGACCTTTTAAGCCAGATAAGGAAATTGAGGCAGAGAGATGTCAGAGATCTAATAAATGGGTAAACCGAGATGTGAGCCCAAGGTCTTTCTGATCTCTGAAACCAAACTACAAACTACTATACTAAAGTCTTTCTTGCTACAAAGAAAAGTAAAAGAACAGCTGGGACTTTGGAAGTGACTCATGCAGAATAATCTAGGGTCACGTTTTTTGGTACTAATCCCAAACCCTTCGAGGTACAGTGAAAAGTTATTCAAAACTTTATGGGAAGAGGAAGCACAGAAAGATGAGACTGAATATGAGCCACTTCACCAACATCCTCTTTGAAATGGGGTCTTAATTAATGCACTTAATTGTTGAGAGATACGTAATGAGATTATTGAGAGCCTTGGCTGTGCACGTCTTTCCTTTTGTTAACTGTGTTAATTTGCAAAGTTGCTCAAGATGCTGGCTGAATGGGAACAGGCTAAATGAAAACTCTATTTTTTTTCAGAGTGGGAGAAAAGGTGATCACAATGAGTAATTTGATTTTGATGCACTGCTTTCCGCCCTCCCCCTTTTTAAATACACATACTCTATACGTAGGTGAAGGAGTGTGATCATTTGGTGAGCATAGGAAGGCTGATTATCATAAATGTGACAGAGGGAACTCCGTCAAGCCTTCCTCCATGTGGAGGATCCCTGGCTCATCTTCCATTCAGGTAGAACAGAAAGGGAGGGGTAAAGAAAACATTCAATGAGTGTGGCTCTGTAGAAAGCATCCCGTCAGGAGCTGTCACACCCATTCTTTAGCTGAATCTTAACAAAGCTTCTGGGTGCAGCTATGTGTACAGATTGAAAGGAGCCCATTTTACAGATGAAAGGAGTCCTTGACTTGATTCCTCCTGTGACAGGAACTAGGAAAATAGTTAAAATACCCAACTGTCACATCTAGGAATATACCAAGAGGACATTTTAAGAGATGTGGGAAAAAATAGAAAAGAGGGATGGGGGCAGAAGTGGGGCTGTGGAGATGGGTTTATGTTATATTAGCATCAAAGAACCCAAGTATCTATATTCCCAAAATAGATTTGATAGTCAAACACAGGCTTACTTAGTTTAAAAATATATTCGGTTACCTCATTCAAACTTACAATAATAGTAATGATAATAGAAACTTGCATTTTCAAATTCAAAGTATTTTTAAAAATGTTATTCCCCGCCCCTCAACTGACTGAATCACATTTGAGTACTTATGTTGCCCTTCTTTCAACCTTCCAAATCTGAGGTTTGGTTAAAAAGCAAATTATCTTTATAAAGAGCCCAACCCTCTTGTCTCACAGGGAATGGTTTTTGAAATCATTTTTCACTCAGTTCACACTCTGAAAGATCAAAGAACTGTGCTGTGTGCTCATTCCAGAAGCCCCTCTGGGATTAGCCCATCATGAATATAAATCACTGTGTTTGTTATGTTTCCAAAATACCCATTCATCATCCATCTTTGCATTGTTCAAAGAGACTTGGGGTCAGTTCAGCTCCCACCTTCACAAGGCTTCGTGCTTCCGTTTGTGCAGCCAAAGGAGCACTGGAGACAATTAGCTACTTGCCGCTGTGGCTGCAGCCAAAGGTCTCCCCCAGGGGGCTGAGAGAGCCGTCCTCAGGAGGAAGCTCCATTCAGGCATCAGTGTGGCTCTTAGCCGAGGAGGCAGTGCCTTTTTCTACCCTCCAACTCAGGGCCTTTTTTGTGTAGCAGGACAAAAGCAAACAGTGGCCACCTCCTCTCTCCTGGAGGTGACAAGCAGAGGAAAGTATAAAGCTAGCTTTTGAAAACTCAGCCATTGAACTCCCTGCCACCCCAAGAACCTGACCTGAATCCACTTTTTGACAACCACAGGAGGCAATTGTCCTTTTCTTTAAGAAGCTCTCAGCTTGGAAAAAGACCACCAAGAGGGAAAGGGATTGCCCTGCAAAAGGGTCTTAAAGAATATCAAAGCTGAAAGGTCTCTTAGTGACTACTGAGTCCCACCTCCTTAATTTATAAATGAAACCCTGAGGACAAGAAGGACTTAATCCAAACCCTACCGCCCAATGCAGGCTCCCCCAAATATTATCAGAACAACTCGCTGGTAAGTCAGAGCTGAGTTTTATCACTCACTGTGGGAAGAGAAAACACTACCTACATTGCCAGTCTTGATTGCATCTAGTGGGGGAAAGACCAGTCAGAGTATTTGTTGAAGTCTGGTTTAAGGAGAGTCCTTCAGGGGAGTAGGGGGGTCTTGTTAGGATCGGATGGGATCATGATACGATAGTTTAGAGTACGCGGGCCTCTCACTGTTGTGGCCTCTCCTGTCGCGGAGCACAGGCTCCGGACACACAGGCTCAGCGGCCATGGCTCACGGGCCCAGCCGCTCCGTGGCATGTGGGATCTTCCCGGACCGGGGCATGAACCCGCGTCTCCTGCATCGGCAGGCGGACTCTCAACCACTGTGCCACCAGGGAAGCCCAAGGCAAGGATTTTGAGGTAAACAATTGAAAGAGTCTTGGGGTATAAACAGCTGATGTTTTCTGTTGAAGAATTGATGGATCTTTCAGGTAAGTTCTTGGAATGTACAATAAAGTTATTTTCTCTTCCTGGGAAACATATCCTGAAATAGTGAATTTATGTTGATGAGGACGGAGGACTAGCAAAGTCATATCAGAGTAGACAGGAAGCTGTGTGGGGATAGATAGTTCTGGGTGTCAGAATCCAAGCCCTCAATTTATAAATGAAACCCTGCTCCAAGCCACACAACTCCTTCAGTGCAAAAGATGAACTGGAAACCAGGTCCCAAGTTCCCCACCCTCTGGCCATTTTATGACCCAAGGATGGGTTATGTGAGCCAAATGAATAAAACCAGTCTCTGGACTTACAAAACTTATTTTTTTTGAAATATTGGAGGAAGAAAATAAAAGATAGGAATGAAATAGAGAGTATGTGTGTGGGAGGAGCCTGGATGCCTCAGAGAGGAATTCTGGAACATCTTTCTGAGGAGGTGACATTTGAGATGTGACCAGAATATGCAAAGAACTCAGGAGCTCTTCAAGCTGAAAGAGAGCAATTGCAAAAGAAGAAGACTGCTTGGGGTTTGAAGAAAAGAAAGAGCATGCGTGACTCAAACCCAGTGAGCAAGAGAAGAGAGGTCGGAGAAGAGTTGAGGCTGGAAAACGGGACCAGATCCTTGGAGGACTTTTGGGTGCTCTCAGAATGCCTGGCTGGGATGGATTTGTCCTGATGTTGCATATGCAAAATGTGCTCTGCTTGTTTACCGTGAAAACTCACAGTAGAAGCTATTCTTCCATAAGTGTTGAAGACCTTGTCCACATTTTCCAAAGAGAGGGTCTGGGAGATATTCATTCAGTTATTCATTTTGCCTGAGCAAAGTAAGAAATACATCAACTAAGCCAGCTGTAGGGCTTCACAGAGCAGTAAATTATCTGTTTTTCTTTTAGTTTGTTTGCAAGAAATGCCTATGATTCCAGGATATTCTCCTCTTATTCTTAGCTATTACCATGCTCCAGCATTCATTTTCAATTTCTAATGTTGAGCTGGATAGTTTTCATGGCATCTCAGCTGGAGAAAAATGAAAATGAATGAACAAAATGAAAGACAAGATTTATTTGGGGGTGGGGCATATTCTTTGTAGTTTGTCCTAAAGCAAAAAAGAAACTTTTGGTAGGACTTAATTATGTGCACCATTTTCTTTTAAACTGTACACACAGGCACTAATTGGACAATTCACATCTTCTACACTAGCATTATTAACAGATGATGATTAAAAAGTTTAAGAGCATTGCTTGATTCTTTCAGGAAACCGCTCAGTAGTCTATATGCAAGCTTACCAAGGCTGTGTAACAGATCCAAAATGCCAGGAAATCGGTGAGTAATAGAAAATAGCAAAGCACTCAATTCATCAACTGGAATACTCATTTTTATTTCATGAATTCAAACACGGGAAAGTATTTGTGTGCTGACACTTGGGTGTGTGTGAGCTGTTTTAAAACTCATTCTGTTTTCATTATTAATTCTCAAGAAATGAATACCACCATTACAGATAAAATCACTGGGCAGACTCTGGGGAAGTTCAAGGGTGTTAGTTTTACAGTAGGCTTTCCCTCAGGACAGGGTAGGACATTGTAAATAATCTGGGAGAGAGTATTGCTCAGCAGTTAATGGTGTGAATTTTCAGTTTTGAGTCTCACTTTTATCCTGAATAGCTACTTCATGACCCAGCCTTTTAATATGGGAATGACAATAGTAACTAACTCATAGGTTGTCTCTGAGGATTAAATCAGACTGTGAAAAGCTTTTTCTTTCTTCATCTAGCTTTATTGATATATAATTGACATACAGCACTGTATAAGTTTAAGGTGTACAGCATAATGATTTTACTTATATACATCATGAAATGATTATAATAAATTTACCGAACATCGATCATCTTATAGAGATACAAAATTAAAGAAATAGAAAACAAATGTTTCCTTGTGATGAGAATTCTTAGGACTTACTCTCTTAAAAACCTTCATGTATAACATACAGCAGTGTTGATTATATTTATCATGTTGTATATTACATCCCTAGTACTTATCTTTCTTAGAACTGGAAGTTTGTACCTTTTGACCACCTTTGTTCAAGTCCCCCCCCCACCCAAACTCCCTCCACTCCCCACCTCTGGTAACCACAAATATAAATCTCTTTTTCTATAAGTTTATTTCTGAAGTATTGTTGACCTATGTTAGTACCTGTTACCCAGCATAGTAATTCTATATTTCTGTACATTTCAAAATGATCACCACAATGAATATGGTTATGATCTGTCATCATACAAAGATATTACATAGTTATCGACTATATTCCCCACACTGTGCATTTCATACCCGTGACTCATTTATTTTGCAGCTGGCAGTTTGCACCTCAGTCTCCCTCACCTATTTCTTTCCTCGCCCCACACTCTCCCCTTAGGCAACCACCTGTTTGTTCTCTGTATCTACAAATCTGTTTCTGTTTTATGTTTTTCCATTTGTTTTTTAGACTCCACATTATAAGTGAAATCATACAGTATCTGTCTTTCTCTGTCTGATTTATTTCACTTAGCATAATACCCTTAACTCAAGGCCTAAAGCTTTTAATATCTTTATTATTATTGTATAGAATGATTAAGAGATATATTACAGTCAATTCCAGAAAAAAATGCCTGCTGCCTTTAAGTGTGTGTGTGTGTGTGTACATGTGTGTGTGTTTCTTTTTGGACATAGCGGTTCAGGTATAAGGCAAAATATAGAGTTTATAATGAAAAACTGCAGTCATCTGCTTGCCTTTTTCTATTCTCTGTTTTCCTCAGAGGAAAACCTTCTTAACTATTTCTATTTTTCTTTTTTCTGAAGGTATCCCATATATCTAAATAGTATGCCTGCACACCATTTCTTGATTCACCAACTTTAGGCAGTATCTTTTTACTCCATTGTGTAAGAACTGAAGATTTATTTGTTCTATTATTTTTCCTTCTTAACCTCTTGTCTTCTCCCAATGATTGATGATTTTATTAATATTTTTATTTCTTCTATTGCTTATTTTTATAACTTTTAAACAATAAAGTTTTACATATTACTTTTATTCTATCAATTTTAAAAACTATCTAGACTTACCTCTGTAACTTGCAAGTATGCGTTCCTTACTCCTTTCCTCCCTAATTTCTGAATGCTATCTCTGTGTGTGTTTGGAAGATGTCTTAGGAAGAAGTTTCTCAAAGTAGAGTTTGTAATGGGGGTTTTTTGTGCCTGTGACTTATGGAGGGTGTGCTTCCAGTGGGAACCTGTAAAGGAGTGAGGGAGGCAGGGCAGGGAAAGGGCAGAAGCCAGGGAGAATGTGGTTTTCAGCTGGGGTCTGGTTTCAGCCTGCTCCCATGAGGAGCTCTAGAATGTGAATTGTACCCCAGAATAAGGCCGCCCTTTGGACATCCCTTATTTGGCAGTCACTGTCTGTAGGCTCCCTGCAGGAGGAGGAGCATGGCTTCCTGCAGGAGAAGTAGACTCTGGCAACTAAGGACAGTGCCCCAGAGAAGGGGGCAGCTGTGAGCTTTTATCAGCCAACAGTCTCAGCAGCTAGAGGATGGGTGCACAGGCCAGGTAAAGGGGTCTGGGTGGAGGACCAACAATCCAACAATCTCTAACACATAGGTGATGAGGAGGGGGGTGTGATGAAGACAGTGATCTCTGCTGCCTCATCGACTTTTACATTATTTGAGATTCATTGTTTACAAAGCATTTTCACTTATATTTTTCATTTGGTCTTCACTCAAACATGCATACACACACGCACACACACCCCGTCACCACCACCACCAATACCGATAACATCAACAAAGCAATAGGAGGTGATGTTCGTGTTATTCTCTCTGTTTTAAAAATTAAATACGTGATCCCAAAGTGGTTTTGTGGCTTGTCCAATACAAACAATAACTGGGAAAAATGAGAGCTAATTCCAGTTTCAGAATCTAGTTTCTATATGAACATTCTTGGTTTCTTTCTTCATAGTTCTTTGCATTAAATCCATTTGCCATATATTTATGTTCCTCCATATTTGGCCTAACTTTGCAGATCACTTTTTTTTTTCCTCTGAACCCATTTTTTTTCTTTTGCATTTCAGATTGGTCTCTCAGTCTTCCTGGTGGTTTTGTTCATTTCCATCATATTACTCCTCCATCAGCCAGGGCACTTTGAAGCCATAGACAACAGACTAACTAGCCATGGCCTAAACAGTAGAGATGTTTACTATTTCACATAAAAAGTCCAGAGACATAGTAGTCGTGTATCAATCCTCTCACATCATCAATGTCATTAGGACCAGGCTTTCTCCTTCTTCCTCTGTCTCCTCTGGGCAGTGGCTTTCCCTCTTAGGTCAGTCATGCCAAGATGGTGAGGAGGCTGCTGCAGCTCCAGGCTTCACATTCTCACCATGGGTCTCATATGCAGAAAAGGGGCAGTTTCTCTTCAGTCATGCTCTCTCTTTCAGAGGAGGGAGGGAACGTTTCTCAGAGCCCCCAATTCTCCTCATGCCCCATTGACCAAGGTTCGCCATATAGACTTTGCTTCCAGCAAAGGAAGCTGGGAAATTAAGGACCAGGCATTTCAACACTGTGTGTGTGTGTGTGTGTGTGTGTGTGTGTGTGTGTGTGTGTGTGTGTGTGTACGTACGTGTATGTGTAGGGGGACCTCTGTCAGCAAGGAAGGAGTGGAAAGAGTTTTTGAATAGGCAACAAATAACCTTTCTCTCAGCCTCTCTTCCCACCATTAATACACACATACACATGCATGTGCACTGAGAGAAACAGGTAGATGATAGATAGATGGATAGATAGATATGGATAGAATGGATAGATAGATAGATAAGATCTAAAGATAGATAGATAGATAGACAGATAGATAGATAGATGATTCATTTATCTTACCTCCTTTTTGTGTACAGCTGGTTAATTCCCTGTTGGTGAAGTCCCAGTTAATGAGGTTGTTGTTGTTGCTTTCTTTCTACCTTGAGGTTCTGCTAATAGAGCACAAAGTGATCTGGTAGTAATTTTGTAACTCTTTTTAATGAAGCAGAGTACAAAATGCTGTCTGAGATCTGTCTTACCCTACTATACTGTCTATCTGTGGTCCGTGAATTGACTGTTCTGAGGCTGACCGTGGCAAATATACCATCAAATACTGTGACTGCCTATTGCCTAGATTATTCTCTTTGGAAAATTGTGGGATGTGTGCACATTCGGAAGAGTTATGAGGATCGCAGGAGCAAATGGCAGTAAACATTTGCTTCTGGGAGGGCAAGAGCTGATACACACGGTTCTGAAATAATGATGGACAAAATCAAAGTTCACTGGTAGGAGAGACAAGTGTCCAGCGTGCATTCCTCAGAAATAACTTGGGATGTTAGAAGAAAGATTCTGGTCAAAGAATGGATTTCTGGAGATCTGTGGGTTGATGGCTTAGTTGCAAGTGTAAGAAAACCCAACTAGCAGTTGCTTATGCTAAAAGAGCCTTTGTTGGCTCAGATAAATAAGAACATCGGGTATAACTGACTTCCAGTTCTGCTGGCGTTAAAGCCTCAAACGTTGTCATCAGGATCTTGTCATCTTCCATCCTCCCTCAATTAACAAACTTTGCAGGTCTGTGTGGTGGCAAGATGGCGCACCAGCTCTGGGTTCACATCCTTTTGTGTTCAGGTAGGGAGCTTCTTTTTTTAGTAGCTTCTTCAAAGGGCCTGAGATGCACTCTGTTTGGCCAGTTTAAATTAGCTTAAGGAAGGAGATACTTTTCAACTTCGACCTAAGTCACTCTCAAATTAGTGATGTCTCATCCAAAGCATATAGACTAGAAGTGAGGTGAGGGTGACTTGCCAGAAGAAATACAAAGTAGGTAGAATGAACAATGGGCTTTAGACAACATCTGTCCACACTAACCGTTTTAAAGGAAAGACTGACCTCTAAAGTCTGGAAAACTGAAGATCAGCCAGTTTATACTTCTTTGAAAGGGAATTTCACCAGCCAAAGAAAAATTCACGTGTGCTGGTTTGGGTACTTCTCTGAAAGTACTTGTATTGGGATTCACATAAGCCAAATAGTTTTGTCCCCATGAGCTTTATAGCATGGCAAATAAAAGATTGAAGTACAGTTTCCTACTGCAGCCCACATGACTTGGGAAAGTGAATCTAAGCTCTCCTAAACCCATCTGCCTGCCAGAGCAAGTGGTAAATAAAACATAAACCACTTTCGTACATGTTTCAAATTCTGGTGTAGATGAAAGGCAATTTACTGGTGCTTGAAAACGAAATTCCTGGCAAAAAGAAATGCCTCTTAACAAATGGAACAGTCCCCTGGTGACAAGATGGAGGCGTGCAACTGGGTACATTTGTCATTTTAACTCCAGAGGCAGACTTGAGGTATTTTAATCATGCTGAAGTAGAATTACAGGTAGAAACAGCATCCTATTTGATATAGGAAAGAATGCCAGCATTGCTCCTTTGAACAGGTTACTTTCTACATGTGAATGATTTGATAAAAGAACTTAATATTCTATATTTACTTAATTCCTAGGTATCTAAAAAAAGTATAAATGGCAAATCTTTTTCAAATTTATCTTTCCATCCATATGCCTGCAAATTACTCCTGTGAATGTACTGTTTTAACCAAGCTGTCTCTGTGCTCAAACACCTTCAAAAGCTCTCATTGTCTAGCCAGCACAGGGAAGCAACCTAAGTGTCCATCAACAGATGAATGGATAAAGAAGGTGTGACACATATATACAATGAAATATTAGCCATAAAAAGAAACAAAATTGAGTTATTTGTAGTGAGGTGGATGGACCTAGAGACTGTCATACAGAGTGAAGTAAGTCAGAAAGAGAAAAACAAATACCATATGCTAACACA
>NC_041221.1:147476343-147488614 GCF_002837175.3 Physeter macrocephalus | reverse complement strand
ATGTATATGTATAGTTGATTCACTTTGTTATACAGCAGAAACTAACACACCATTGTAAAGCAATTATACTCCAGTAAAGATGTTAAAAAAAATTAAAAAAAAAAAAAAAAGAAGCTCTCGTGGTCCACAGAGAAGCTGTGACTCAGTAGCTAGGCATCTTAGGGCTTCTGAAGGAGAGACCTCAAATACTTTTCTAGACTTCATTTCCACCATTTTTGTATGAATGAGGAGAAGCTAGTTTATGTTGTGTGCCTTAGTTTTCTACTGCTGTGTAACAAATTATGACAGACCTCACAGGTAAAAGAAATGTTCATTTGTTACCTCCCAGTTTCTATGGGTCAGGAAACTGGGCACAGCTTACTTGGGTCCTCTGCTCAGGGTCTCACAGGCTACAGTCTAGGTACAGGCTAGACAGCTACCCTTTCTGGAGTTTGAGGGAATCTTCCAAGTTCACCTGGTTGCTGGCAGAATTAAATTCTTTGCAGTTGTAGGTGGGTGAAGGAGTTCCTGTCTTTCCTGTGGCTGTTAGCTAGAGGTCACTCTTAGCTCCTAAAGGCCCCACCATTCCTGCCACATGTCCTTCTCAGACCATGGAAGTTTACTTCTTCACAGTCAGAGGGGAATCTGTTAAGATGGAGTCTAACATTACATTAGGCGATCACAGTGGTACTCTTCCATCACCTTTGCCGAATTCAGCTGGTTAGAAGAGAGGCAGTATTCAAGGGGAGAGGATTACCCAAAGGTTAGGCTACCAGGAGATGGAAATCATGCAGACGGTCTTAGAATTCTGCCTACCACACTGTGATAACAAACAGCCCTTACATTTCAGTGCCTTAAAACAATGGCTTGTGTCTGTCAAGGGCTGGCTGAGGGCCTTAGCTCTGCATCATTGGCAGGGAACCAGCCTGAAGGAGGCTCCAACTCCACACTCCACTGCTGCTGAGGTAGGATAAATGACATTTAGCAAATCTTCCTTCCTCTCAAATCTCTGCGGTCAAAGCAAGTGACATAGCTACCTCTAGCTTTAAGGGGTTGGGTAAGTTGCCCAGACATAACGCTGGAACTATTTGGTGAGGAGAACAAATGAGGACTGAATTCTCCTCCAACAAAATGCGTTCTTGCTGCGCTCTGGAGAGAGCTATTTCTCTTGTCAGCTCATTGATTCATTCTATTCTCTCAACCGAATGACCTTTTTGCCACATCCCTGTTTCCAAATTCCTCCTGTCCTATAAAGTCCAGCTCAAAATCTACTTTCTCAGTTAAGTATTTTCTGATCTTTCCCATCAAAATTAATTTTCCCTTCTTGGACATCCCATAACACTCCTCTGTACTTTCTCCGTCTGTCTTATATGGCTTTTATTTTATTTTATTCTATCTGGAGAAAACTCTAATTCGAAAAGATACATGCATCCCAATGTTCATGGCAGCACTGTTTACATAACCAAGACATGGAAACAACCTAAATGTCCACCAACAGATGAATGGATAAAGAAGATGTGATAGGGGCTTCCCTGGTAGCGCAGTGGTTGAGAATCTGCCTGCCAATGCAGGGGACACGGGTTCGAGCCCTAGTCTGGGAAGATCGCACATGCCGCGTAGCAACTGGGCCCATGAGCCACAATTACTGAGCCTGCGCGTCTGGAGCCTGTGCTCCGCAACAAGAGAGGCCGCGATAGTGAGAGGCCCGCGCACCGCGATGAAGAGTGGCCCCCACTTGCCACAACTAGAGAAAACCCTCGCACAGAAACGAAGACCCAACACAGCCATAAATAAATAAATAAATAAATAAATATTTTTTAAAAAGAAAACTTTGGTGTGTAATTTCAAACTCTATAAATTCCTGCAATTTATTTAAAAAAAGATGTGATATATATATATATGGGTGTGTGTATATATATATAAATTATATGGCATTTATAATTTCTTAATTTTATCCCAGATATTTATTTTAGATACCTTAGCTCCCATATTGGATTGTTAACATCTTGAGACAGGAAACATGTCTGAGTCACAATTCTCAATTCAGGGCTATACTCAATGTAGTGATAATGTTGTTGGTTGAGTGAAATTGATCTTGCTCCCCCAGAATGTCTATTTACAAAGATAACTTTTAGCCAAACTTTGAATTATTTAGAGAAAAGATTTGCCTAATTTCCTTATTCTATCATAAACTCTAATTTTTTTCCAGTTAAACTCTTTTCTGAATATAACCTAAATCTATCCTTAAAGCAGAAAAGCAGTGCTTTTTTTTTTCCTTCTCATTTCCTCTTGTTTATCCATAATGAAGACCGTAGATCACATAACACAGTTGGAACAACCTTAAAGATTGTCTAGGTCAGTGATTTGAAAGTTTTTGTTTAAGAAGCTGGCTCCTTAATTCAGATGAAACTTTAAGCAGAGCACAAAACTATAAAACAGCAACAATAACAACAAAAAGCTGATTATCTGATTGAAATGAGAATGGCAAGTTCAGAATTCTGGTCACTTAATGTCTCCTGACCAACCTCCAGTCCCAAGGGGACTTTGGGACACCTCTACGAAATGCTAGACACTTAGTTTGAAACCCCTTGATGTTGATTCAGCTTTTCCTATTATGGACAGGAAAACTGAAGCTAAAGAGATTAAGGCCTTGTTCAAAGCCTCACAGACATAGAGTTGGAGAATCTATTTCCGTAAACATTTACAGAGCACCTACCATGAATTTGGCTAATAACAAAGATACGACAGGCTTCTTGATATGGGTAGCAATAGAAGCCGCATTTCCTAACTCTCTGCCTTATGACTTAGATGGGTCCAATGGTCAAGACTTCCATTTCCTTTAAGTCTATTTCTGTGACTTAGCAAAGTCAAGGTCAAAGAATAAATGGTTAATTTTAAAGTCAGCTTCTACAGTAGATTGGAGAGTTGAGTTCTTGCTGAGTTCAAAGCCAAATGAGATCCTATAGCTCACAGTCAGAGCCTCCTGTGAAGCTGTAAGGCAGCTCCATTTACTCACCTTGAATTCCTAGAGCTCTCCACTCTTGTCAAACACAGGAGAAATGTCAGTCTCCTAGAAGAGCTCACTCTTGCTGGGAATTCATGTATATTTTATGCAGATTGGCATCCATGTGCATGAAAAGGATCAGAAGAAATACGTTGATCTTATCCATCCAGCTGCTCCTGCACAGGGTGGTCCTGTGGCTACTTAGTTATAATTAAAAGTTGACTTTCCTCACACATGTGGGTGACTTCAATCCATTGGCATCCACTCAACATCAATTGTTGCCCACACCAATATATCATCCTCATATCATCATAGAATTTATATACTGTTAGGAAGTTTGAAAAATTGTACAGACAAAACAAATGGAAAATATGTTAATATATGATAAAGTTCTAAATTACATAGTATGAGCTCTAACTGCTACTGGAGTTTGAAAATGGCACTAATCAGTATATATTAGAATAATTGGTAGAAATCTTCCATGGGGAGGAAATGTCAATGAGGGTCTTGACAGAAAGTCAAATGTGAATTGGATAGATGGGTGGTGGTTCAGGGAGATGAGTGTCCATAGCTATGCCATGGGCAAAGGCCTGAAAGATGGACTGAGCATATTTTCATAGTAACTAAAATAAATTGAGAACCTAAGATGTGTTACGCTTTGTATTTCTCATTTGACTGTGATAATCTTCTGAACAGCCTCATGTGGAAGAACTGATATTATCCTTGTTTTACAAATGAAGAACTAAAAGTGGTTAAGTAATTTGTTTAAGATTATAAAGTTAGTGAATTATGGAGCTAGGATAACCCAGGTCTGTGTGATGCCAAACATGACATTATTAAACAAAGCTCCCTACTGTCTTCTGATACGTGTGGGAAATAGTGAGGACAAAAATGTGATGGTCCAGGGTAGGGCACGTTGGGGAAAGAACATAGGAAGTTGCATAGTGAAGGTGGAATCAGCACAGGTTAATGGTCTTCAAAAGGTGTGATTTTGCCCCCCTCTGGAGACATTTTTGGTTGTCAAAACTTGAGGAGAGGGAGCTCCTTCTGGCTTCTGGTGGGTAGAGGCCAAGGAGGCTGCTCATCATAGTACAACACACAGGAATTATCCAGTGCCAAATATCATCAGTGTTGAGAAAATTTGTTATAAGTAGAGTGAGAAGACTGAACTTTTCTCTTTAGGTAGTAGATCCTTGACTATAGAACTGTAAAGGCCAATGTGACCTTCTAGGTGTTGACATCTCGCATCAGTGATCACCCATCACTTAGTTCTCCAAGGCAGACTCATCATTCTTCCCCAAGTGATGTGTTTTCAGTGTTTCTCTCATCTTTCCACTCATCTCCAGGTCCACCCCAGCACTCTGTGGAGCCCCCATCTTCTCCTTCCTGGAGTATGGCACTGACCTCGGGTTAGGCCTGCCTTCTCCCTCATTGAGCCCCCATTGGGAAGTTCTCTACAGAGTAGTTGGAGTCATTCTCACAAAAAGTAAATCTGACCAAGTTATCTTAATGCATAAACATCTCCAAAAGGCTTTCTCCACTGCTCGATCTAGAGGGCCTGGCATGAACTTTTCATGGCAAATCTTTCTCTCCTGTCCTCTTTCTTTCAGTTCCTTGAAAGTGGCCCCCACCCCACCCTCTTCTTTTCCTCTAGGACTTGTATTACTTATTCCTTTGCCTGGAAGCTTAGCGCTCACCCCACCCCACATTCTTCATTCTTTCCACCTGGATCATGCTTCCTCACCCTTCAGATTTCAGCTTAAATATCATTTCCTAAGAGAGAACTAAGTCATGTCATACCACCCTGTATTTCCTCTTTCATAATGCTTCTCACATGACTAATTATTAGATCAACATCTATCATCCCTGATGGACTATAAACTTCATGTAGGTGGGAACCATTTCTGTCAATATCTTATCCTCAGCGCTTAGTCGGGACTCAATAAATATTTGTTGAGTTAACAAATAAATGAGCACAGTCCTGGGCACTGAATAGGAGAAGAAATATTTGCTTGATTCTCCATTTAAAGCTCCTGCATTTCAAAATATGTGTATCATAGGCAGGAATAGAAATAAGCACAGATGTTTCTCATCCAAGGAAAAAGAACACTGGGCAAATAAGGAATTCAGATGGACATGGGATTTGGATAATTGATGGCAAAAACATTTTAGAGACACAATAAAGGCTATGGTATCCTGAGCAATCAAAACGTTTCTTTCCCCCTCAGCATCATCACCATGGCTTGTTAAAATAAGGACTTTTTGTTGACTAGGAACATTACAGTTATGCAGAATGCAGACAATATCATACAATTATTTATACCTTAAGCTAAAATCACTAATTTCCCCTCAGCCTGCGAAGACACAGACAAGGTACAGAACATTCTCCCTCAGAGCAGCAAGCCACTAAAATACCATTTTTAATGAGAGAACAAGGGCTTCCCACATTTTCCCTATGAAAATGTCAAATCTTTCTCCTTTTTTTTTTATTGCTGCTAATCCCTAGCCTTCCATCTGAAAGAAGATACCATTTCAAGACTAAATCTGCCACTACTTAACAAAGAGAAAGTGGTGAACACCCTTACCTCAAATTTACTGCCATCTGACACACCAGATCCCCTGAGTGGCATGTAGAACTTTTTTTTTTTTGCATTTTTGTTTATTTATTTATTGGGAGGTAAACAGATAGCCCACCACAGTTTGATTTTCTTCTTTGCATAATTGTTTATAATGATCTTTAATTTCACTCTTGCAGTGAAAATTCAAGTCTCATTACTAGGAACTTGATTAATTGGACTTTAGCTATGAATGACAAATTACATGTGAAAAATACCTTGAAGACAACTTCTGTTCTATGAAAGATAATAAATAGCACAATTCTCTATTCTCTTCTGTTTTTGAAGGGTGAGTGTACCTTTATGAGTAGAAATTTGGCATCATAGACGTATTATTTTTAATGGAATCAGGCATATAGCCAGTCTAAAGGCATTTTTTTTACAGGCAATTGCCATTTGCCTTCTGTCCTTTCTTCCTTGCTCCTTTCCTTCCTTCCTCCCTTCCTTCCCTTCTTCCTCATTCCCTTCCTACAAATGCACATTAAATTCCACTCTGGACATAGTTCTATTTTAGACATTGCAGATTTGGGAGAGAATTACATACAAATAACAAGTTCTCATAGACTTTAAATTCGAACAAGAAGGAGAAAATAAAGACATAATAGAAAATTAAGTGAAATATCAAAACCAGGATAGATGCTGTAAATAAGACAGGAAAAGGAAAAAAAAAATGATGAGGTTTATCCGGTCACATAAAGACTTAAGAGAAGGGTGTTCTAGACGGAGAGGCCAGCAAAGTCAAAGACCCTGACCTAGAACCCAGCTTGGCATATTTGTGGAAAAGAATGAAGGCTAGTGTGGCCGGAGCAGACTGAACACTGGGTGTGAGAAGGAGACCACTGAATTGGGCAAAGAGGTGATGGAAAGGCCTGATATTGTGGGGCTGTGACAGCCATTATCATTATCATTGTATTAAACAAACAAACAAACAAAAAACAACTAATATTGGGGAACTATGGGGAGAGTTTTAAAAAGAAACGTGATAAAAACATTTTTTTACATTTTCTATTGTAAAAGTTTACCTTTGAAAAGTTTATTCTGGCTTATGTGTGGAGGAGAAACTTTAAGGGGTGGCAATATTGGAGAGAGGAGATCTTTCACGGGCTATTGCAGTGTTTCAGGAGAAAGATGTTGGTGATTTGGACCAGCTGATAACAGTGGAGACAGAGAGAGTGGATGCACTTGGCATACTGAAGGGCTGCTGCCCTGTGTACTTGGGAGGAAGGCAAACAGTATCCATTCTGCAGTGTCTGTGAATGACACCTCCTGCACCCCAACTCCACTGTGTATGAGGACACCCATCCCCCTTTAGCATCAAGCAATAGTATTTAAGGGTTTGAAAGATACCTAAGTTAATATCATCTAGTCAATTCTCTAGGACTCTATCCCTAATAAATTTCAACTTTTAAAATTCTTCTTATTATTGCAACACATCTAAAATGATTATGCAAAATGTTTATTGCTTCTTTCAGCTTTGCAGCATCTGCAAATTTGATTCAAAATGCAATCAATGTCTTTATCCAGCTCAGAATAAAAATATTTACTGGGACTTGATTGAGGATGAGGCTGTGTGACAAGGAGATTAGAGTCTGGTCTCCTATTTGACCTCAGTGCACTAATCCACACTCTGATTATGGTGATTTACTTGTTTTAAAATCCAATTAAACACACCATTGTTAGTCCTTCCAACTGATGGAAATTTTAAGTATTTCAGTTCATTTATAGGAGAGATATATATGGTCATACAGGACTTTTATGGTCCTCATTTCACACCACGCAGATATCCCTTTCAGTCTTATACAACAATATCTAAACTTCTGGTTTTGCTCATAATTTCTATTCCAGGGCTAGGGTGAGCTAAAAGGGAAGAGAGTTTGGGAAGTGAGGAGATTAAACTAAAATTTGCTTTATTTTACTTTACAAAAAACCTTTTTTTGCCATGCTGTGAGAATATCATATATCTCTTTTTTGATTGACTGCTAGGAAGCTCAAAAACTATATTAATTTAGATGTTTTGGAATGTAATTTCTACTTTATGTGTATGGTGTTTGCTAACCTGATTTCTATTTTATAAACATCTTTTTCACTAGTACCTTTTATTGTAATCCACTTCAAGATATTTTATACTTATCTGATAATTTTAAGTAGATTTCTACTTTTATAACTAATGTGTTACTTAAAATGTCTACACGTAAAAGTTAAACACTGCATGTGCATGACTTAATCATGATTTCATTTCACAGGAACTAAAATTGATAAAACTTTAATCTTATTGTAATTTTAGAGATAATATAATCCCAACATCTCCTCAATATTTCTGAAGATTGAATTCAACAGTCCCAATTCCCAATAAACTACAGTAAAGGGCAAGGTGGCTTTCCAAATGACCAATGGCAGTTGTGTGTACGAGTGTGTATATGTGTGTGCACACACCATATGTTTGAAACAGGCTTCACCAATGAGTGCATTTTCTTGAAATGTTATTCATTATCTGATGTATGAAGTCTAGATGTGGTACTCTGGAGCTGGGTTAGAGCTGTCAATATATGATGCTTCAAACTGTGGATTGTTGCAAAATTGAACTAATAAAAGACAAGGGCAGCCTGTTAAGTATGAATTAAAATACACCCATAATGAATGACAGTGCTTCAAACATTGGAAGAGTGATCCTTCTCTTCATTTTAAACAGCTGCAGTCTAACAGAGAAGTTAGCCATTCCACAGATTTAACAAGTTATACAATCCCAAGTTTCACCCCACCTTTTGGACAGACATCTACTTGCAGCTTCTCCTCAATAACTCTAGGCTCTGAACGCTCAGGCTTTCTGCTGTTGGGAGGATTTGCTGAGATGGTGAATATAAAGCACTTAGATGGGTCAATGGTACACTGTGAGTGATCGATACACCCTGGTCGTTATTGTTCCTATGATTCCACCATCTCCATTCCTCTAATGATGTGGTTTGGAGAGTGCCCTCACCACCCTGGCTTGCTCTTCTCTGCATGAGCTGTTTGTTGAATTGGGCACCTCCTGTCAACACCTTTCATCCTCTTAGACTTACCTTGGACTTCAGCCATGGCGACCACACATAGTTCTGCAAAGATTTTGACTCACTTCCTGCTGACAAAACCTCATCTCAGAGTTGCAGTGTGTCTCTCCCTTCCTTTCTGGGACTTCTCTGACACTACTGAATCCCCAGGAACCTGCTTGCTCCTCACACACGTGCAATCGAGAAGTGTAGGGCTGATAAGTGTATGGCGCCACCTGTGACCAAGGGCGACAGGAGATGGATTGATGTAATGTTTCTCCCTTTTTTCTCCCAGGCACGCATTCTCAGAGCTGCTCATAAGAGTTGATCCAATAACCGGTTGCTTGCACTAGTGGCCCACTTGGTAACACTTCTTCCTCTTACTGGTTTTTACTCTTTCCCTATTCACTCCCCTGTGCCTCAAAAAATACCTTATTTGCAAGTCTTTGTCTCAAGTGCTCCTTTCAGATGACATCCAGGAGAATATAATTATGTGCAGCATTTTTAGGCAGATTATCCTAAAAAACATTCTTTTACTCAATCATTCAAAAGATGTTTAGTGAGCAATTACTCTATGAATAAAACTAAGACAAGTATGACCTTTATATTTTCTGATATTCTGAAGTACTTATAATTAAAGGTACAGTTTAAGAGATAGTTATAAACTGTCCTGCGTATCTGATGTTATTTCATATTTGTCAGTTATGTAACAATAAAAATAATAGTTAATTTATTGAACGCTGATTATGTCTGAAGTGCTTTCCATGCATTATCTTGTTTAATCCCCAAACCTACGCTATTAAGTAGATTCTATTATCCCAATATTAGAGAAGATGGAAAAGAGGCTAAAGAGATTAAATCACAGGCACTAGGTCAAATCTCTAGTAAAGTAGCTGGCCTGAGACAGAACAAATGCTTTTAATCATTATTTTGCTCTATACCCAGCAACTGGGTTCTCTCTCCCTCTCCCTCTCCATCTTTCTCTCTCTCTTTCTCTCTCTCTCTCACACACACACACACACACACACACACACATTTACTTAATACTTGACTGATTTAAGGAGTGTATACTCAAGAATTACAGCATATGAGCCATGAAAGAGATAATGGTAATCTCAACATTCCTTCTCATTTTATGGATGGAAAAACTGATGCTAGAAACATGATGCAACTTGACCAGATAAACAATAATGGACAGGGGGAAAAGTGCAACAATACATTAGAGCTCTTGTTTCCCAAATAGGTCTTCTTTCCAAGTGGGTGTCAACTCAAATCTAGAAATGACAATGCAAATATAACAGGGTGTCTGTCTGAGGCCAGAGTTTAGCTGAGGAATGAGGTAGCTTGTGATATCCTTAGGTGTTTACTGAAGTTGTTCTTATACATGGAGACTTTTTGCTTTTTATTTTTTTGGTAAAGCACGTACTGTGTCTACGTCTCTTTATAGACCCAAGGAGGGGGAAATATGGAAATAATAAAGAATGAAGTGCCATCTGTCCCATATCTGGTCTCTTGGACAAGGTATAAACTTCTCTTCAAGGAAGATGGTGAATTGAAGAAGCCAAGTATTATTTTAAAGTAAAAATTTGTGAGTCTCTGAGCGCAAATAGAGCTATAAGGCCCTGGAACAATCTTTGTCTCTGGATTGAGGGGACATTGTTCTCATCACACTTGCAAGAGCTCCTCAAGGACAGATGGCTTGAGGAACCTGGGAGAAGGTGCTCTTCATGTAGACATTGAGCATCCAAGACTGGCAACCGCCAAGTCCCCATAAGCTCATAAAACAGCTTGGTGAAAAGAATACACCCAAATCTGAACAAGGCGACTATGGGGAAGAAAAGAAGCAGAAAAGAACATGGTGTCTGCCTTGAGTGTTCAAGAGGAGAAGAGAACACCACCAGGGAACCCCCCAAAAAGTATGAGGTGAAGAACTTGGAAATCAATTTATCAGTCTGATATAACCTCATTTGTATCCCTGGGACAGCAAGACTTTGAGCAACATGAATTCTGTCATAGGGAGTAAGAATTCCTAGGGCTGACTGACTACCAAGGAGACCCAAAGGCCATTAGGAGAATGGGCACATTTCCTTTGATCTTTACATTCTGATAATTAAAAAGAAGCACACACATTCTTGTTTTTTTTTTTTTTTTTTGCGGTATGCGGGCCTTTCACTGTTGTGGCCTGTCCCGTTGCCCGGGGCACGAACCAGTGTCCCCTGCATCGGCAGGCGGACTCGCAACTACTGCGCCACCCGGGAAGCCCACGGACACACATTCTTATCAGATCTTTTCAAACTGTTTCTTCTTCCTACCCACTGACTTCCTAAGAAATACACTAAAAATATAAAACAAATATAGATTTTACATCTAGGGGCTTTATAAAAAATCAAGTAGGGCGGGCTTCCCTGGTGGCGCAACGGGAGAGGCCACAACAGAGGGAGGCCCGCATACCACAAAAAAAAAAAAAAAAAAAAAATCAAGTAGGGATGACTCAAGCCAGTGCTTTCCAGTCTCTTTCATGTTGTAACACATAAAATATTAACATATTTATATACAGACTGAGGTAATTGGATGAAGTTAATTGGCCCAAGGCAACAGTTCCTATCCCAAGGCTGAGGGATAAAGATATAGGTCCACCGATTAGAAGCTCTGACTTAAGAAGCAAATGATGAAAGTTAGAATAGCCTGAAGTTATGTTTTAGGAGAATGTGACTTTATTACAGATCACTAATTTGAGTTAGTGATCATTTAATCTCAGAATATCTGGCGTTTACTTTTGTGCTAGCAGAAACATTAAACTATCTAGTGGTGATGTGTTAGATGAATCATAATGGAGGAAGACCAGAAGCAGTGAGATCTATTAGGAGTCTATTACAGAAATTCAGGTGAAAGGGAATAAAATGAAGGATTAGGATGAAGTCTCAGGAACACATCTGATTCACTATCTCTCGTAGCACCTTGCCCTTTGATTCCTCTTTAAGTTAAAAAAAAATGTGGTGAGAACACTTAAGATCTACCCTCTTAGAAAATTTCAAGCATATGATGATACAGTACTGGTAACAATAGCCACCATGCTATACATTAGGTCCCCAGAATTTATTCGTCTTGCATAACTGAAACTTTGTACCCATTGGCCAACATCACTCCATTTCCCCCCAGCCCCTAGCAGTCACCATTCTACTCTCTACTTCTATGAGTCTGATTATTTTAGATTCCATGTATAAGTGAGATCATGTAGTATTTGTCTTCCTGTGTCTGGCTTATTTCATTTAGCATAATGTTCTCCAGATTATTCCATGTTATTGAAAATGGCGGGATTTCTCCTTTTTAAGGCTAATACTCCTTTGTGTGTGTGGGGGGGGGTTATGTGTGTGTGTATATATATTTCTTTATCCATTCATCCATTGACATTTAGGTTGTTTTCATATCTTGGCTATTGTGAATAATGCTGCAATGAACATACAAGAGTTGCACTTAAATTCTTTTTTTTTTTAAAGTTTCCTTTTTTTTTTGTCCACAACTCACACACACACTCTGTATTTTATTTTTACAAGAGATAAATAAACTGACACCAAGCATTATAAATGGATGACCACAACAAAAGCAACAATGATTGCAATTACCAAACACGAAACACACTCATACTA
>NC_041221.1:147475794-147476271 GCF_002837175.3 Physeter macrocephalus | reverse complement strand
GCACTTTTATGAATTCATCAGTTTTCCATTAGAGTTCTGAAAATGCTTATTCATTCAGTTCAGCAGTATAGTCAGTTACCAGAAACCTGTACTTGTCAGAGTCTTTTCCATGAATTCCTTGAAGATGAAACCCTTTTATAGGAACATTTTTGCAAAAGCAACAGAGTACACCCAGAACTGTCTGTAAATGACAAAAGACTTAAAAATAACCACAGTTAAAGATTTGATGAAAGTTCATAATTATGCAATTGACAAATTTAGTTATTTCTGAGATATACATTTTAAAGTAATAACTAGAATTATGACTTATAACATTATACCAGAACATATAAGATTTTTAGAAATTTCATGTAATGTCTGAAACATTTATATTAACATATTTCCATACAAATAATCCAGAGAAAGTTTAGTATTAGTTTTTTTGTTTGTTTGTTTATACTGCAGGTTCTTATTAGTCATCAATTTTATACACATCAG
>NC_041221.1:147468517-147474674 GCF_002837175.3 Physeter macrocephalus | reverse complement strand
TGTTCTCCATGGTGGCTGTATCAATTTACATTCCCACCAACAGTGCAAGAGGGTTCCCTTTTCTCCGCACCCTCTCCAGCATTTGTTGTTTGTAGATTTTCTGATGATGCCCATTCTAACTGGTGTGAGGTGATACCTCATTGTAGTTTTGATTTGCATTTCTCTAATAATTAGTGATGTTGAGTAGCTTTTCATGTGCTTCTTGGTCATCTGTATGTCTTCTTTGGAGAAATGTCTATTTAGGTCTTCTGCCCATTTTTGGATTGGGTTGTTTGTTTCTTTAATATTGAGCTGCATGAGCTGTTTATTTATTTTGGAGATTAATCCTTTGTCTGTTGATTCGTTTGCAAATATTTTCTCCCATTCTGAGGGTTGTCTTTTCGTCTTGTTTATGGTTTCCTTTGCTGTGCAAAAACTTTGAAGTTTCATTAGGTCCCATTTGTTTATTTTTGTTTTTATTTCCATTACTCTAGGAGGTGGATCAAAAAAGATCTTGCTGTGATTTATGTCAAACAGTGTTCTTCCTATGTTTTCCTCTAAGAGTTTTATAGTGTCCGGTCTTACATTTAGGTCTCGAATCCATTTTGATGCACTTAGATTCTTGATAATTATTTGGAAGATGAATAGGTGGAGTTGTTGTTAAAGACAGATTATCCATTAAAATAATAATAATAATTATTATTATTATTGTAGTAATAAAATAATATTTTTGTCATTGACCCTTTAATGTTCTTTTTTTTTGACAAACTGCATTCTGATGCTAGAAGTGAGGCTGGGAGTGTTTGAAAATATTACATTTTATAATATGTTAAATTGTTGGTAATTATACATATAGGGAAATGAGTAGTCTTTTAAACTGTTGGCAAGAGTGAAAATTAATGAAATGAACTGAAAAGCCATTTGGTAGGCCTTTGCCTCAGGAAGAAATAGCACATTATGATCTTTTTCTTACCTCTAGATTAATGGTAGTTTATAATTAAAGTGAAAACTTCTTTTATAATTATATACTTTTTTTGTTTACTTCCAATTTAGGTAAAGATTTTCTGTTGTCCTCTAAATCTATTAAAGAAATTGTGGAAAAAATTTCTCTATTCAAGTCCTTACCTATATTGTCTTGAAATTTTTATATCTTTTTGTCTTTCTGGACTCAAATCTTTGCATATTATAGGAAACTTAATGAAGATTAAAATGTTTATCTCCTATGCCTCCCAGCATTTCCCAAATATCACTTAGGTAAAATCTGGCAAGGGGTGGGGAATCAATGGATTGTTTTGGGAAAGGGTTTTGCACTTTTACTTACCAAGGAAAATGATGAGTAAATTCCATGTCTCAGTGTAAATATAAACAGAGAATCGGCTTATCTCCTTTCAGGTCCATATGGCTGTAAGAATTACCAGGGGTCTCTCTAAACTCTGGAGAGGGAGATAATCAAAACTTGCTAGTAATATCCTTCCAACAGAAGAAGCCAAAATTTCCAAGATTATGAGTGATCTGTTAATGTCTAGAATGTAGGGGCTGCTACTTTGGGGTCTATGGTCCCAGTTTCCCAGCATCCTTAAGCAACATTAGATTAATTTGAGAATTAAATCAGGCAGGAGTATATTTGGCTGCAAGAAAACAGAAAACCCTACTTCACTGACTTTAAGAAATACGAGTTTACTTTTCTCGTGCTACAAGCAGTCAGGAGGTAGGCAATCCAGGGCTGCTATAGTAGTTCTATGATCTTTTGTCCTTACGTATGTTGTCTCATGATTATAAGATGGCTGCTGTATCTCCAGGCCTCATTTCCACTTTCCAGGCAGGAAGAAGAAGTTAAAGGCCTATTTCTAGCAGGTCTCTGTCTTTATGTGCAGAAAATAAAGCCCTTCCCAGGAACATTTTCCCAATCTCATTGTTCACCTCTGTGTGACAGGGCCATTCGTATGTGTAAATAAGAGCAGAAAATCAAGAATTTTAGTTTTCCATCTTTTGTAGTATAGAAAGGTAAGAGAGAAGTGGGTTGTGGATAAAACTGGGGTAGCATTCCATAGGAAGCTCAACTTGAAAACCAAAATAGAACAAATTTTTATGCACAGAGCCATTGATATGAATCTAAGCATCATGATTTGTTTCCATGACTAAGTACTAGATTGGTTTTGCCAACTCTCTCCTCAAAACTAATCTGTTTCAAGGCCTGCAAAATAATTGAATGACTAATTTCTGTTGAGATTATTTTACAATAAATGGATACTGTTTAATATAGAGTTTATGTTTTGTCCTTCCATAGTGAACATCTGTTCTGTTTGCTGCCAAAATCCACTCCTCCTTCCTCTGGCAACAGAAAATCCAAGTTTCCTTTCTGGAGCCAAACCACCCATACCTTCAGTCCATATGGTTGAAATGGGACTGACCTTATCTCTGCGGGGACCAGTGAGTCATGCATAAGCCAGTCAGCACATGACATTTACCCAGATTGATTGGATTGGTTGATTTCTTAGGGATGGACATGTGACCCATTTTAAGCCAGTGAGGGATAAGCCTAAACCTGGGTTGATACTGCTGAGGAAGAGAGGCTTCCTTTTCCATTAGCTCAGAGCTGTGGGTATCTAAACTTGGAAATATTGTAGGACACTGCATGGAAAGAGGCTTACTGAAGGTGACACAAACCTGGAGGACAGCAGAACAAACAGAGGTGGAAAAGAAGACTATACCCTGCATCCAGCCATGTCTGATGCCAATATATCCCTAAACTTTCCAGTTATGTTAACCAGTAAATCCCCATTCTTTTTATTTTTGCTTAAGCCAGTTGTTTTGGTCTCCTGCTCTGACAAAGCCCTGAATAATACACTATCTAAAGGAAATTTTCTCTTTTAAAGTAGACCGTGTCCTTAGTCAAATAAATAAATTTCTATTGTGAAAATCTGAGCCCAAGTTCATACCAGTGTGGGAGGTATATTTCACTCCTTTAAATCACATTATATACGTGACCAAATACTTGCCCATGAGTAGATACGAAGGTAACAGGATATTGTAGTTCACCAGCTGGCAGAATAGGTGTTCAGGGACCAGAGTTCTAGTTCTGACCCTGCAAATGACTTGTTCTGTGATCCTGTTCAGGTGGCTTCAGCTTTCTGCACCTTAGCACTTGCATTTATAAAATTGTGTTCAAAACACCTGCTATGTCAAATTGCCCATTGAGTCTCCAATGAGACAATATATTTCATGGCACTATGTAAAATATATACAGCAGCAAACAAGCAAAACACGACCTAGAACAGGGATCACCAAACTCTTGCCTACAGGCCAAATTCTGTCTGCCACCTATTTTTGTAAATAAAATTTTATTGGAATATAGCTATGTTTAATCATTTAAGTGTTGTCTACAGCTGCTTTTGTTCTAAAGTGAGGAGTTTCAGCAGAAAGTATACAGCCTAATTATCTACTATCTAGACCTTTGCAGCAAAAGTTTGCTTTCTCTCAGTCTAGAATTAGGAAACCTTTTTAGCACTAAGCAGAAAAATTCTCATGTCTAATCAGCATCCTCTGAGAGATTAGTGGATATTCACTTTGCTCCTTCCTTCTTCTTTTCAACTCTTCTCAACTATGATTTTAATAGCATCAATATAGAAAAACTGAGCAGCGTGGAAAAATGGAAATAGGAGTAATTCAAAAAATGTTCTTTTTAAATATGCGTTGCACACAGCTGTTGAACTAAAATTTGATTATTAGTCTATTGGAACAAAGGCATTTTGGACAGCTAGATTGGTGCTTTAAAATACAAGCAAAAAATGTCTCAAGTTGGAATATAAAGAATAACTTCTGCTTCATCAGCTTGTGTGCATCAGCTTGCGGTTGAACAAGTTGAATCAGTTGCTCAAAGAGCCTTGCCCTCAGGGTTTTATAAAGGGAAGGACGGAATAGGAGTATTGCTCTTTAGAATGGGTCACTAAGCACAACTCTGCATCATGCATTTAGTCATTGATACAAAATGTTTTTACTGAGAGCCTGATATGGGCCTGGCACTGTGCCGGACACTGCAATTAAGGCTTTGGACAAGACAGGATGATTGGTCATGATCCCTGCCCTCATGGGACTTCAGTTCTACTGAAGATACAATTTTCATTTAGTTTCTTCTTGATTCGGATATGCCAGTGCTTACCTTTTGCTTAAACGCACTAGCAATGCAGAGTGCATTTCTTCATTGAACAGAGGTATTCATTAGAGAATTTATTATTATTATTGCTATTATTATTAATCTGAAATAAAGTTCCTTGTAGCATCCCTCTTTTTGTCCTGGCAGTATACTCAGGACATCACAGATTACATCTGCTCTCATTTTCACATAGCAGTCTCTTTCAGATACTGAAAGTGTTCTTATGATCCATTGCTCATCTCCAAGCTAAAAATCCTGTAATTCTTCCAAATACAGATTTCAGAATTTTTAGTTGATATTCTACTAAATGCTAACCCATGTTACTTTCATTCCAAATTATCCTAAGTGTATTAGGATATGCTTGTTGAAATTTGTAACAAAAGTCCTGTGAGGCTGAGATTAATTTATTTTGCTGCTGAATATGATAGGAATAATACATAACAACTCCTTATTAGGGCCATTTCTAATTCTAAGAGGCTCATCCGATTACTCACATTAACTGTGAGAATGGGAGCCAGTTACTAGCTTGAAAATTGAATCAGGGCATATAAGAAGTTTTGGTTTCCAGAAATTTTTAATTAATGATAAATGTCAGGTAACGTATCTTTTTACTCCTTTTAGGTTTAGCTTAAAAGTGTTTTGAGTTGCTTTGTAAATGACCTTTTGTGTCAGCAAATGAATTCATTCTCGGTTATATTATCCCACAAGAAGAAAAGGCATGGGTTCTCAACGTTCTAAGTATATACTGAAATCCTAATCTTCTCAGCTTTTGCCTTATTTAAAACAATTTATTGATTTTTAAAATAGCACACGTCTTTAAAAACTGTACCATTGCATCCAGGAGCAGATCAAATAAATCCTTTATTCCCACACTGCGCTCCAGGATTACTTCTTCCTCTGTTTAATTTTTGCCTGATAGGGCCAGAGTAATATCACTGGTTTGAGCCAAATCTCAAAAGCACTTATGATGAAATCCTGTGACCTTTTAATACGGTTAATCTCATAGTCTCAATGGTGAGTAGGAGGTGCCAGAATGGCCATCCCATTATCCTGATCATCACAATCACCCCAAAAAGATCATTGAGCTTGTCCACAGCTATTTTCCCAAACAAGAGGCAGGTGGGATAGTGTTCCAATTACCTAATAAACCAGCACAAAACTTAATGACCTAACATTTATTTTTCTCACACTTCAACAATATGAGCAGGGCTTGGTGGAGACGTGAAATCAGCTGGGCAGCTCAAAATGTGGGAGATGGAAGCAACTAAAGACTTGCTCACTCTCCTGTCTGGTGTCTGGGCTAGAAAGAGGCAAGCAGTAGGGGGCTGAAACACATGGGACCCCTCTATCACTCTGTAGTTTCAACATGTGATCTCTCCAGCATGGCAGCCTCATGGAAACTGGACTTCTTACCTATTGTCTTAGAGCTTCCAAGGTACATGTTTCAAAAGGGTGAGCAGAGCAGAAGCTGTACTACCCCTCATAGCCCAGCTTCAGAAATCATGCAGCATCACTTCCTCTGTAGTCACATGCCCACCCAAATTCAAGGAGGAATTCTTGAAGAAGGAATGACAAGATTACATTGTAAGAAGATCATGTGGATTGGAGATATTTTGTGTGGACACCTTTGGAAAATGCAATCTGTTACAGGTCAGGACAGAAGCTCTCCCTCAGATCTTGCTGTTGAGAATATTTTGTATTGGGGAAGCTTATTTAAAGGTCAGCGTAAAGCTAAGAGGAGTCTAGGCATCACTTTCCACAATCACTGGCTCTCTCTGGGTCTATAGGTTTGTAAGGTGAGGGGAACATGCCCTCCTCAGCCTCCACCCATCTCTCAGTAATCTGTAACTTCTTTCTCTAAATCTTCCAGTGCTCAATCTGACCTACAACCTCTGCTTACACCCCCCTTCAGCCTCATTCTTTCCTATTCTCTTAAGTGCCACCTTTCCTTGTTCTCAGTCCCAGTACTATTCTTCCTTCAGCTCTTTTTTTTTTTTTTTTTTTTTTTTTGTACACGGGCCCCTC
>NC_041221.1:147426485-147468463 GCF_002837175.3 Physeter macrocephalus | reverse complement strand
TTTTTTTTTTTTTTGTACACGGGCCTCTCACTGTTGTGGCCTCTCCCGTTGCGGAGCACAGGCTCCGGACGCGCAGGCTCAGCGGCCATGGCTCACGGGCCCAGCCGCTCCGCGGCATGTGGGATCCTCCCGGACCGGGGCACGAACCCACGTCCTCCGCATCGGCAGGCGGACTCTCAACCACTGCACCACCAGGGAAGCCCCCTCCTTCAGCTTTGGAGTTGCTTGGCCACCCCACCTAGAGCTCCTGCTCAAGCTCCATTCTTCACTCTGTCCCTGGAAGAACTTGCCCAGTCATAGTCTCACTTTCATCTACCACTCCTAGCCCTCAAATATTGACTCAGTCTCTAATCCCCAACTCCATCCTTCCATGCTTCTATCCCTGGACCAGATTCTTCTTTCCAGGCTACCACTTCCAACTTTCCCATGCCTCCATCACATGCCCCAAATCCTGCATTCTCTCCATTGTTCACATTAGCTTCTTTCCTTCTATTGTTTTAATAGCTTAGAACCTTGATAAATGAACTAGACTCACTTCCCTCTGCCTGGCTCTGGCATTTCTGGTCTCGGCCCTCTAACGTGAGGTAGGAGGCTTGTCTTTCTCATTACCACTGTGGTCCTTGTTTACATGTTTTTGTACTTTTCTGTCTTATCTACTTATTTTATTTTCAAGAGGTCCACCATTGTCGTCTCCTAATAGTTGCATAATATTTCATTTAACCTAACTAGTTAAATATTGGTGGGCACTTAGGTTGCTTTCAATTTAGTGAAATAGTAAACAATGCTGCAATAAACACGTTTGTCATAAGTCTTGTTCTTGGGAAACAGACTCAGAGAGATTTGCATTCAGATGATTTATTGGGAGAGTTCTTGAGAATAACACCTATAAAGAAATGAGGAATATGATACACTTAAAACAGAAACCTCAGCCAATCCCATAGGAACATTTGAAACTGAGATGGTCAGGATGCTGTAGCCCTGGGAAAAGACAGCATGATTCCAACAGGCAACACTACTGGCATCTGGGAAAATGAGTACCTCAGTGTTGTAAGGGGTATATAAGCAAAATAACAATATACTACAATGGCCCATTATTGTGGGTCAGTGGAAAAGTACATTTAAAAAATATCCTTTGTGGGCTTCCCTGGTGGCGCAGTGGTTGAGAGTCCACCTGTCGATGCATGGGACATGGGTTCGTGCCCTGGTCCGGGAAGATCCCACATGCCGTGGAGTGGCTAGGCCCGTGAGCCATGGCCACTGAGCCTGTGCGTCCGGAGCCTGTGCTCCACAACGGGAGAGGCCACAACAGTGAGAGGCCCGTGTACTGCAAAAAAATATATATATATATCCTTTGGTCAAAAAACATACTTTGTATAACTCGAAATCTTTAAAATTTATTGAGCCTTGTTTTATCGCCTAAAATAGAATCTACCTTGGTCAATACTGTGTGCACTTGAAAAGATTCTGTACTTGGTTGATGTTGAGTGGAGTGTGCCATGAATGTCAATTAGATCAATCAGTTTGAGCATCTTGTTAAAGACTTGTATCTTGAATGATTTTTCTGACTTCTTGATCTATCTGTTATTGGGAGGGAGTATTATTACAGTCTCCAACTATAATTATAAATTTGTCTGTTTTCCTTATGGTTCTCAATTTTTGCTTAATGAATTTTAAAGCTTTACCTGGTATATAAACTTTCAAGATTTCTATGTATTCCTGATAAATTGACCTGTTTATCATCATAAAATTACTTTCTTTATCTTTGGAAATATCCTTTACTCTGAAATTTACTTTGTCTGATATTAATATAGCCACTTTAGCTTTCTTTTGGTTAGTGTTATCACGGCATGTCATCTTTTTCCTTTAAACCTATTTGTGTCTTTATATTTAAAGAGTATTTCTTGTGGGCACCATACATTTGAATCTTAAATTTCTATCCAATTTGATAATCTCTGATGTTTAATTGTGGGTTTTTAGACCGTCTATACTTAATGTGATTATTGATATGGTTAGGTTTAAATCTATTGTCTTGTTATTTGTTTTCTAGTGCCCTACTTTCTCTTTTTTTCTGCTTTCTTTTAAATTGAATACGTAAGACTTCATTTAGTCTCCCTTGTTGACTTGTTCACTGTAAGTCTGTTTTATTATTTTTTGGTTGCTTTAAGGTTTTTAGTCTACATCTTTAATTTATCATAGTCTACCTTCAAGTGATACATATCACTTCACATATAATTTAAAATGCTTATAATAGTATACTTTTATTTTATCCCTTCTGGACTTTATGATCATAAAATTTACTTTTATAAATGTTGTAATGCCCTAAATGCATTGTCATTACTTTTATTTAAGCTTAACTTTATATTTTAAAGAGATTTAAATAATAAGAAATTTTATATATTTACCCATATATTCACCATTTCTGTTTCTCTTCTGTGCTTTATGTAGTTCCATATTTACATCTGGTACTGTTTTCCTTCTGCCTGAGGGACTCCCTCTAATATGTCTTTTAGTGTGAGTCTCCTGCTGATGTATTCTTTATTTCATTTTGGTTTTGAAAGATATTTCGCAAGGAATAGAATTACAAGTTGACAGGTTTTTTTTTCTACCAGTATGTTAAAAATGTTGTTTCATTGTTTTCTTGCTCTCATTGTTTCCAACAAGATATCTGATTTAACTTTATCTCTGTTCCTGTGTATATAATGTGTTTCCTTTCTTCAGCTGCTTTTTAGATTATTTCTTTATCTAGTTTTGAGCAATTTGATTATTATGTGCCTTGGTTTAGTATTCCTCATGTTTCTTGTGCTTGAGTTTCATTGAGCTTCTTGGATGTGTGAGTTTATAATTTTCATCAAATTTGGAAATTTTTTCAGCCATTATTTCTTCAGGTATTTTTTTTTCTTCTTCCCCCAGTAGTTTTTGGATATTCCAGTTATGTATGTGTTAAGCAATTTGATGCTCACAAAGATCACTAGCGCTCTTTTCGCTCTTCTTTTTTACTGCTTTTTTCCGTGTCTCATTTGAAGCAATTTATATTGCTGTGAATTCAAATTTAGTAATCTTTTCTTTTGAAATGGTAAAGCTGCTATTAATTCCATCCTGTGTATTTTTCATCTGAGATATTGCATTTTTCTTCCCTAGAAGTTATTTTGGTTCTTTTTTTGTATCTTGAACATCTCTGCTTAACCTTTTGATCATATATAATACAATTATAACAACTGTCTTTATGTCATTGTTTAATAATTCTATTGTAATATCTGTGTTAATTTTTTATGCGTTTTGACTGACTGATCGATGATTCTTCTTATAATGAGTCAGGTCTTCCTGCTTCTTTACATCTCTGGTAATCCTTGATTGGATGCTAAACATTGTGAATTTTACCTTGTTGGGTGATGTGTATTTCTTAAGCTTTGTTATGGTAGGTGGTTTGATTATTTGAAAACAGTTTGAATTTTTTCGGCTCTTGATTTTATGATTCATTAGGTGGGTCCAGAGCAGCACTTCATCTAGAATTAATTTTCCCTCACTAATGAGGTAAGGCCTTCCTTAATATTTAACCCAATGCCCCATGACTCCCCATGAATTTTCCTTTCTGTCTTGTGGGAACCAATTCTATTTCCAGCCCAGTTTGAGAGTCAGGTACTTTTCCCTCTAATCCCATCAGAGGTTTTTTTACTCTGGCCTTGAGTAGTTTACACACACATGTGCACACATTCACTTACTCGCTTATTAATATTCTACTGAATACCTGAGGGGAACACTCCTTAGGTATCTCTGTGATGCTTTCTCCTTTCTGGTACTTATCCCTATGAATTCTAGTTGCTTTGGTTTCTCTGCTCTGTCTCCTCAACTCAGGGAGCCTTCCAGGCTCTACCTCAGTCCCTTCTCCCTGTCCAGGGCCTGAAAACTCTCTCAATACAGTAACCTAGGACAATCATGGGGTTCACTTTATTTATTATCTCACTGCCTGATGTCCAGGGTCTTAAAACCATTGTTTTATATATTTTGTTTGTTGCTTGTATTTGGTAGTTTCATTCAGGAGGACAAATTGGGTCTCTTTTATTCCATCTGGGTCAGATATAAAAGTGTGGAACTTATTTTGAAAAGTCATATTCATGGAATGGTTTCTGAGTGATCCTGCCCTAATACAGATGAATGAATGAAATGACCTGCTCAAATCCATCTCCCTCTATCAGTCCTATTTTCTGCTGCTTGGATGCTGTTCTGAGACAGAATTTCTCCAGTAATCTGGGTTTCCTCTTGGGGGTCCATGATTTGCCCTGCCTGAATCATATCAGGCTGTAATCACAGTTAGCTCTTGAGAAAGAATTTTTAAATGCTGTCACTCTCAGGCTGCAGGTCTTCACAAGCTGGCATTGTCATTATTACCTTTATCTGATTTGGTGTCATAGAAACACAAGTCTCAGACACATCATCAATAGAATGTTTAAAAATGCTAACATCTGATAAATAATCTCCCACCTCCCTTATCCACACATACTTTTATGGAGAAAAAATTGTTTCTGACAAATGAAGGCACTGTCAAAATTAGTATTGTTAAGAAGGTGGTGAATATAGAGCTGGAGGTTTACCTCCCCTTGTGCTTCTTTTTAAATTCCATTTTCTAATCTAAAGTGCTACAGACCTACCTACAGTATGGGCCTCCACTTGGACAATTACAGCTTGATGGAAATATTGAATGCCCTTTGGTGGTAGGGGCAGAATTTGATTCTTAAATCCAGGTGTTATCCATGGGAGTCCATGGTATTTCTTAACAGGGGTGGCTGCCTGCCCTTCTCTCTCTCTCCCCGCTAGATCTCCTGGGATCCCCAGCCCAGGCCTCAGCTCCATGGGATCCCATTACAGCATATTGACTCCCTGACTCTACAGTAGAGCTGCTTACTGTTCAGTCAGCTTTCAATTGTGAAACATGAGATTCAAGCTGCAAAGACCTAATTCAGTCCTCTTTTTAGAGATGGGGAAGTGGAGGTTTGAGAAGGAAAAGGGAAATGCCCAGGTCACACAACAAGGTTATGACTAAACCAGAGGTAGAATACAGCACAGCCCACCACTAGCAAAGTTAAATACCATAGTCATCAAGTCAGGTTCTCTAGAAATACCCATCAAAAGAGATGGGTATTTCCTGCACTCCTTCATAGCATTTTCATGGGATTATAGGATGTGGCAGCACTTCTTTGGATGACCTCATTACATGGGAGGTTAATCAGGCCCCCAGTTCAATATCTTTTTCAGTCTCCCTGCTCAGACTTCTTTGCCAATACTGTCAGATCCTATAATTAATAATTATATATAATAGCAGGAGGACAATAACTATCTTCTCTGTTGGTATACGACTCTATACTTTTAAAAGCACTAGTACTTACTTTTTTTCATTTTTTTTTTTTTTTTTTTATAATGGAAACTGGTCATATTGAGCCATCCAGCACCTAATCACCCACTCCCTCTTCCTGACAGCAGGGCATGTGTGTGATGGGTGTGAGAAATTTCTTCCCCTGTATCATGTGACCTCAATGAGACTGCAAATCAAGTTACCCTGCCTTTTCTTTGCAGAGATCAGTGTTACCAGAAGATTTATTTCTTCAGATTTTTCCTTTTGCTGGCCTTGTACAGACAAAGGGAAGTCATGTGACTCAAGCTTTTTCCAATCAGAGTCTCTCTCCCAGGACTATAAATCTTGAATATGGCGGCTTCAGGATAGGGACAAATTTAGAGATCATTCATTAGGGTTGTAAAAGATATAAAATTGATGTTGTGACAGATTGCACCATGATGATCAGATGATCATGTATCATTAAAAGCTAACTAACATCTCGCTTGCTTTCAAGAATATGGGTCCAGGGATGTGCCAAGATCATGAATGATATTCAATAACTATTATTTGCATAGTGCATTTCCATTTCCCCTAGGTTTCTTTGGTTTTCCCCATTAAGTGCACCCTAATATCAGAAGCCTGCTTGAAATGGAGCTCCATCAAATCTGAGGCACATACTTAAAAAGTGAGAGTCCTCCAAGCATGACTGATGAAGGTACTTATCAAATTAGTATCTAATTCAACAGTATATAGATTCAACAGATTACAACTGAAACATATTTGATTTATTTACACCTTTAGATAATTTCCCTTGTGGGGTTCATGGTCCTGGATTTGTTTTCATATGACCCTCTGCTACATCAGCATCCTTCCACAGGCAGTGGGGTCAAGTAGTGTCTGCTGACATGGAAAATGCTTGTTCCTATCAGTTTCCAACTCTGTTATCTGATAACCTTCTAATAAAGTCCCTTTTATTGCTTAGGCTAGCTAGAATAACCTTCTATTACTTATAGTCAAAGAATTGTTAGCGATACACATCCTCACACTGCCTGTAGAAGTTAGTCAAGGCGGAGATTGATACATACATTTACTATAAAATGAAATCGAAGCTTAGAGAGATTTAATTACTCAGTGCTTTAAGATTAGTGAGTTAGCTACAAATCTGGAATTACAGTTTGTCCCTTGACTTTTAATTCTGTACATTAACCATGTTGACGTAAACATTGTGGGCTTTTTTTTTAACATTTATTTAGCTTTGCTCTTCTTCTTATTTATTTTTTTGGCTGCATGCGGGCTTTCTCTAGTTGCGGCAAGCAGGGGCTACTCTTCATTGCGGTGTGCAGGCTTCTCTTTGTGGTGGCTTCTCTTGTTGCGGAGCACAGGCTCTAGGCGTGCGGGCTTCACTAGTTGAAGCATTCAGGCTCAGTAGTTGTGGCATGCAGGCCCTAGAACATGCGAGCTTCAGTAGTTGCAACACTTGGGCACAGTAGTTGCAGCACATGGGCTCTAGGGCATGCGGGCTTCAGTAGTTGTGGTGTGTGGCCTCAGTAGTTGTGGCTTGCAGGCTCTGGAGTGTAGGCTCAGTAGTTGTGGATCATGGGCTTAGTTGCTCCATGGCATGTGGGATCTTCCCAGACCAGGGATCAAACCCGTGTCCCTGCACTGGCAGGCAGATTCTTAACCACTGCACCATCAGGGAAGTCCCACATTGTGTGCTTTTAAAAGTAAGCACTTGATAAAAGAACAATGATAGTCTGAGTTTGCACTGTCATAGAATTAGGTCCTGACATAAAGACTGGCACACAAATAGTTGGTCTGGAATGTGATTCCAGGAAATACCAGTAAGGGAGTGAGGAACTGAGTCATAATGGAAGACCGACAAAGGGTGTGTTCTTAATACCTGGAGCTTAACTGCCTGGAGAGTTCTGAAAGCTTGTGTTATGGACTGACTTGTGTCCCCCCCAAATTCGTATGTGGAAGCCCTCACCTCCAAAGTGACTGCCTTTGGAGACAGGGCCTTTAGAGGGGTAATTAAGGTTAAATGAGGTCATAAGTGTGGGCTCTAATTCAATTAGACTGGCATTCTTACAAGGAGAGGAAAAGATACTCAGGAAGCATGTATACAGAGCAAAGGCCATGTGAGGACACAGCAAGAAGGCAGCCATCTGAAGGGCAAGGAGAGAGGCCTCAGGAAAAACCAACCCTGATGACACACGATCTTGGACTTCTAGGATCCAGAACAGTGAGAAAATAAATTTCTGTTGTTAAATCACCCAATCTGTGGTATTCTGTTATAGCAGCAGACTAATATAGCCAGTGTGGATGACGTACCTCAGAGTTACCCCAGCTGAAGAGTGATGACAGTAGGATATGTGCATCCTACTGTTACTCAAAGTGTGATGTCTGAACCAGCAGAATCCCTATCATTTGAGAACTTGTTAGAAATGTAAGTTCTCAGACCCATCTCAGACATACTGAATCAGAAGATCTGGGATGGACCTAGCAGTGTGTGATTTAATCAAAGCCTTGCCAGGTGATTTTGATTCCCACTAAAATTTGAGGACCTCTGGTATTTACCATTTCTCACCAAGGATTGATTAAAGGCTGCTCCTGAAGGGTGCCCCTGCATCTCTGTCTAGGCAGGTGAACAGAGTATATTCCAGTGGCTAGTGAAAGCCAAAGACAAACTGACTCATGTTTGGAAGGTAAGCTGAGATGAGCTGAAAGGAGAAGGCCCAAGGGGGATATGTGTGAAGTAGCACCTGCTCAACTCACCATGATGATACTGAGTAAGCATTCTATCATGGGGTACTTGAAAGCAGCATTCCTTTTCAACTTCCCTATTGTCACAATTTCCAAGTGACTAAGGTTTGTGTCTCCACATACGTGGTAATATTTTTGAGAGCAGAAGAGCAAGAGAGAAAAAAAATATGTGTTATTACGTTTCAGGAACTGCAATCAGGACCTTAAATGTGCTTAATCTTTGCAATAATCTTGAAGAGTAAATATCATTATCCTAATTTTACAGTTGAGGAGGTTGATATATAAAGAAATTTGCCCAAGATCATATGGAAAAGGAAGTGGTGAAGCTAGGATCTGAAACTGCATGAGCCTGACTCTAGATATTCATGTTCGTTCCACTCTCTGAACCCCTAGGAGTTCTTAGTAATTTCTCAAATATAATATATTTTGAGATTTTGTTGTGAGCATGTCTGGAAGAATCAAAATTTTAGCCTGCAGTTGGAAACTTTCACTTGATCTACATGAGTATTGGGGGAGGAAGCCAAGCCTTAGACTCTAACTGTCACTACCACTGGGATTTGCTCAAAAGGCAAAAAAATGGGTCTCTATTACAAACGGCTGTTCCTAGGAGATTCCTAGTCTCCTCTAATAAACTATCCTCCGTGCAATTTCTTAAGAAGCCTGGGCACCAGGCCAACACTCCTAGCTGTGGTCTTATATTTCTCATCTGTTGAGTTTATTGTGTGCACAATGTTCCTTTAATAAGAAAGCTGGGACACCTCTGTTTTCACTGCCCTAGCAATGTAGGGAACCCATATAAAGGTTCTTGTGCAGGAAGACTACTTAGAAAAAAATCCTCATTGATACAAAATTTCTGGATAGGTGGGAATTAGAAGACTTTTGAGTGAAGAGAGCTCTCTCAGTGCCATTCAGTCTAAACTCACCGTTAAGGACGAAATCCTCCTTGGAATAGATGGTAGACATAAGCCTCCTTGGACCACCAAGCACACAAGCTATGAGGCAGCCACTTCCAGTGGAGAGCAATTGGGAAAGCAAAAGGAAAACCAGAGTTTTTTTCAGAGAATTATGACCTGAATGTGGCCAAATCTTAGTGGGACCAAATCATGACTTTCTTTGCACTAGATTATATTGCTACCAAGCTACATCTTTCCTATTTCTTCTAGTTAAGAGCATGGAAATCATGAAGCAGGCAAAAATTATCTCTAGGTCCCCAACACTTCATCTTTTGATCTTGCCTCCATTGTGGGAGACCAAGAGATCAGACAGTCTGGGCTCACATGTCTCTGCTCATATATTGTATAGATAGCCGCCTCTCTCCACACTGTTGTCTGGGAGATCTTTAACCATCATTAAATAAAGCAATTCCTGCCAGACCTCTTCCTGGGGAGTTGTCTTTGTGAAAAACAACTAAATGGCAAACAAACCTGCAATTTGGGCATCTGTTCCTATGCCTAGACTTGAGATTCTTACTTAAAACTATGGTTTGTTTTTTCTGTCCATGGTATCTTAATGTGTTTGGAGTACTGCTTGGGAGTAAGAGTCACTTGATCTCCCACTGAATCTTTCTTTTTTTTAGTTTCTCAGGAAGGGGCCTGGTTTTTTTCCCTGGGGTGCCTCCCAGAACCCCACAGAGACAATATTTTTAAATTATACCCTTCTAAACTCATGCTTCAAAATTAACAGATATCTTTCCAGCATTTTTCATATGATGTGGTATCATATAAAGAAATACATTGCAAATTATTTATAAAGCTATGAATATGCATTATACATCAATATATATGACTGTATCCTTTTGGCATATGATTTTAAAATCAATAATTATGTCAGCTGACACTTCTTGTATCTTCTTTTAATAGACTTGGGTAAGGTTACCTTCAGGGGCCTAATTTCTTGACCTTGTTCCTTTTTTTTCAATAATCAGATTTTTTAAATTGAAATATAGTTAATTTACAATGTTGTGTTAGCATCAGGTGTACAGCGAAATGGTTCCGTTTTATGTACGCATATATATATATTTTTTTCTTTTTAAGATTCTTTTCCATTATAGGTTATTATAAGACATTGAGTATAGTTCCCTGTGCTATACAGTAGGCCCTTGTTGTTTATCTATTTTATACATAGTGGTGTGTATATGTTAATCCCAAACTGCTAATTTATATCCATGCATCCCCCCGCACCCTGCTATCCCCTGCTAACCATAAGTTTGTTTTCTATGTCTGTGAGTCTATTTCTGTTTTGTAAATAAGTTCATTTATATCATTTTTTAAAATTCCACATATAAGTGATCTCATATGATATCTGTTGTCCCTGTCCTTCAGTATCATCTCAAAGATTTTGGGGAATTACTGGGACCTTCTATCTATGTATCTATGTATGTATGTGTCTATCTACCAAGTGTATGTGTCTATGTATGTATGTATGTATGTGTCTATCTGCCAAGTGTAGTCCACTTTAATAATTTCCCAATTATGTTAAACATTTCCCCATTTTTATTCATTCACATCATGATGTTAGTGGCTGCACAATATTTTAATATGTGAATGTGCCATAATTTATGTAACACATCCAAATCTCATTTCAAGACAATTTATTTCCAATTTTTAATTAATATTCTTGTGCAATTTCCCTCACTCATATTTCTCATGATTTCCTTCGAATAAACTCCTAGTGACAGAATGGCTGGGTCAAAGATTGTGCTTATTTAAGGCTCCTGATATATATCACTGGTTGTAAGGGGCACTAAATTATATTCTCGGTAGCAGGGAATGGGAGTTCTTGATTCTCTACATCCTGGGTATTAGCCTTCTTTTTCCTCTCAGGTAGAAGTATGCCCTTGTCCTGACTAGCCTTTGGCACAAAATGGGGATTCTAGAGAAGGCAAATCATAAAATAAAAAGAAGAAATAAACACACACACGATACCCCATGGTTGTATTTTTCTTAATTAACCTTGTAAATTAAATTCTTCCACATTGATGAAAATGTATTTTCTTCTGCCTGACTCAGTTTGGGCTGTGAAACATTATCCTTCAGACTCTTGTTGCCATTGGACTCTTCTTGAATATAAGTTGTAGCTTTTATGACACACATAATATGCATGTTCAGTAAGATTTAACAATCATTTATCAAGTCTGTGCTAAGAGCAAGGCTATGCCTGACACTGGACAATGCTGGGGAATGAAATGGATATGACAAGGCCCCTGTCCATTGCGGGCTCCCTCACAACTTAGTGAAAGATTGTAGCTATCACCCAAGGCCCATTGGGTATGCAGAGGCTGTATCAGAGGAATCAAACTCAGTGAGAGAACAGATAAGTAACAGTACTAATGAAATAACAATAATAATAATAATAGTAATATGGTTGTTACTCTTAAAACCCTTTTAAATGCTCATTGTGGACCATGTAACTTATTGAGTGCTTTAGATATCCTATTTCATTCAGTGATCACCACATTAATGTGAAGTAGCTACTGTTATCCATTTTTGTATATGAGGAAACCGAGAAGAAACAAGTTGCCTGAGGTTGTGTTGTTAGAAAACATTGGAAGCAGTGAAAAGGCCTTTTGGAGAAGGTAGGGTATGAGATCTAGAAGAAGGGTCAAGGCTTCAGCATACAGCCTGGAGAAAGGGGTATCCCAGGCAGGGAACACGGTCTGAACAAAAGCACTGCAGTAGGGCCAGGGCAGGCCACGTATGAGGAAGCAGGATTGTGGAACGGAAGCCAGGACATGGTAGAAGACAAAGGAGGATAGGATTTGGTATGGAAAGCCTAGAATGCCAGATTAGGGGTGCAGATTTTATTGTGTTGGTAGCCAAAGGGATGTGTTCTAAAGCCTTTGCAGAGGCTGTGTGATCTGATCAGAGCATTAGAAGGTAAGTAACATTTTATTAGATGAGGCTATTACCCTAGACTAGGAGTTTTATAAAGAATGATAGATGAACTCATGATATATTTATGTATCTAGGTTTCATATTTGAAATCTTGTGGCTAGAGATGGAGCCATAGAAACAATAATAACCCAGATTTCATTGGCATTTGCTCCTAAAATTGGACTGTCCCTAGGAACCCCACAGTACTCTCCTTCTATCTCACAGAGCAATTTCATCTTACCAGTTCTTAGCCCAAATGTACATACTCATGTCCAACTCAGAAGAACAAAGGTAGTTAAGTGTGTAAGAAGCTTTTCACTATCCCCTTTTATTATCTCTGTGTATTTTATTTTTATAAATTAATTTATTTGTTTTCGGCTGCGTTGGGTCTTCATTGCTGTGTGCGGGCATTCTCTAATTATAGTGAGCAGGGGGCTACGCTTCATTGTGGTGCGCGGGCTTCTCATTACAGTGGCTTCTCTTGCTGAGGAGCATGGGCTCTAGGTGCACGGACTTCAGTATTGTGGCACGTGGGCTCAGTAGTTGTGGCTCACAGACTCTAGAGCGCAGGCTTAGTAGCTGTGCATGGGCTTAGTTGCTCCGCAGCATGTGGGATCTTCCCGGACTAGGGCTCAAACCCGTGCCCCCTGCATTGTCAAGTGGGTTCTTAACCACTGTGCCACCAGGGAAGTCCCTATCTCTGTGTATTTTTATCTAATTTCTAAATAGACTTGGTGTCTTTTCAGGGTAGGATTGACCTTTGATTTATTTTTTCCTAAGCGTGCAATACTTAGCACGGCATTTTGTGTGTAATCAGTGTTAAGCATTGAATGAATAAACCACAGGTGGAACCCAGACTAGTATCCCAAACTTTGTTGCCTATGCCTGACCACAAATCTAGAGCTACATCTTGGTCTCTACCAAACTTGAGCCAATGTCCATTAACAGGGATAACATTTAGCACATTTAGACATGAGGAACCTATTTACATCTATATTGGTGTCTAAAATCATCTGATGGGACTGAGCTCATTTTAATTTATTACAGCCTTTACCACCTGCCAGGAAGCAATGAAGTGCTCAAATTTCACTTGCGTTTCTTAGCAGGAGCCCGGCCTCAATCAATATTTGGGGGAGTGGGGTGAATGACAGTTTTTGGGAAGGCTCAGTGTCTGATTCTAGCTGATACATTATGATCATTCAGAATAGAACTATCATGAAGATTCTGATGAAAGAATTTGCCACCAGTTCTCTGTAGTTAGAATTGTTTCTGAATCCCATGGAAAATCAGCGGGCACATTTCTCTGAGAGTAGATCTTGGCCACCAGAAGTTAATTATGAAAAGAGCCCTGGATTGGGTGTCTGGAGATCTGCTTTTTCTTCAGAGCTCAGCTGCCAGTGAGCTGTTTGAAATTGATAACGGGTTGTGTGAAAGATGGAGGTGATAATTCAGCATTTGGACTTTGGAATCACCTTAAGGCTCACTTGCTCTGGGCAAGGTCAATAATGCCTTCACAGTCAACTGAGAAGCAGGTGGGGAGAAACTGTACTGGGGAAATCTGATCAAAGTTTGATCAAAACAAGAGTTTGGGGGTGAGATGAACCTTTGGAACCACCACATAGAAATTTCCCTATTTGCTTTATAAGCCATCAGCCTTTATAACCTTTTTATGAGGTCTTCTCTTATCTGAAGTCATACTTTGCTTTAAATCTCTCCCCTATAACATTGTTGCCGTTCCCTTTTGATCCTTACAAACCCTCATGCTTTGCAAAAAAATACTCGGGAGGTAAGGAAGCAGGCATCCATTTTAGAAAAACAGAAAAAGAAGAGGTTGTCTTGAGTGCATTTTCAGGACCTCTTTCTTTGCTCAATTGTGCCTTAGTGCTTTCCTTAGAACTTCAGACATGGGCGTGCAGACACTCAGCAAGGCAGGAAGGAAAGGAGAAGCTGGGCCTGATCTGTGTATGAAAGATAGCTGAAAATTATTATCTGTCCTTTTTTCATTCAACAAACACTGATGGAGGGTGTTAAAAACAATGTGCAGCTGTGGAGTCAGACAGACTGGGTTTGTGTATCCGCTCTATTGTGAGATGGTTTGGGTAATCTTGTGCAGCCAGATTAACGTCTTAACTTCTCCCAGTCTTTGTGCCTTTGTGTGTAAAGGAGAAATGATAATAGTATCTGCTTTGTAAGGTTACTGGAAAATTAAATAAATAAGGCATTTAACGTGCTTTGTATAGGCTGATTTTGATAAACAGAACAATTACCATTAGAGGGTGTACTCTACTTGATGTTCTGGAGGATGCAAAGTTGAATGAGGTAAGGGCATTGTCTACAGAAGTCCAGACCTAGTCTAATGGCTGACACATACCATCCAGATTGAGCATCATGGAAATTCAGAGAAAGCATACATTTCAGCTGAGATATTGGGAATCTGGAAATCACAGAGCAGGTGATATTGGATCTGAGTAATGAAGGATGGGAAGAATTGGGATAAGGGGAGGGAGTAGGGAGGCTGTATATATAATATGGTGTATGTGTAATGTAGGTACTACCATCCTCCAGTTACCTTCTACCCATCTTTCCCTCATGTCCCTTCCAGTGAATTACATGGTGCCTCTTCGTGACTTTGTATCTCCCTGTGGACAATGATACCCAGTTTTAGTATTCTTTCACCTACATAAATATACTGCAAGGCTCTTCCTATGACATTCTGAACACTTTACTACCCTCACCTCAATAGCCTTCCCTGATGTTCTTTCTCCTTCCCTCCTAACCATTTCTATACATTTTGTAGGAGTAAATTTCAGCCAATGAAGGGAAGTAGGTAAAGGAGTTACTGAGCTCCTTCTGTGAGCCAGGCACTGTAGGGAACATTTTATATGCCTATCACAGGCATATAGGTAGGTAGTATTATCTCATTAGAGGTTAGAGAATTGAAGCTGAGAAAGATTAAGTACCCTGTCTGTAGGAGTCAAAAACAGGAAACAAAAAGAGCGTTGAATTTCAGGGGAAAATAACGAAGGTATGTTTCTTTGTCTTTCTCATTCATCTCGTTCATCAAAAGCTCCTATTCATCTTGGGTTTTCTGGAGGCTCCATTTTACATGTCTTCAGCCTGGCACTTAGGCCAACAGAAAGAACACTCTCAATCATGGTCGGTCCATGAGGCAGAGGGACAGAAGAAACATGGTGAACGGGGTGCTTATTCTGAAGCATTCCACCCAGAAATAATGTGTGTCACTTCTCACCTTTCAATGGACATGGCAAGTCACAAGGCCACATTTCCCTTCAAGAGGGAAGGGACGTCCAGTCTCATAATCTAGTCCATGAAGAACTTAGAATATTTAGTGAACAGACTGGTGACTGCCATATTGTCCAAAGTCAGCCAGCGGTACCTAGGTCCATCCAGTTCTTAAACATGTGCTCTTAGACACAGCTCCCGTTGCATCTTAGCTAGGGATCAGATAATCCCCACTAAGCTAATAATTGACGAGGCTTTCTATCATTGCCTATATCGAGGGTATTTACTTTAAGGACTGAATGTTTGATTTCTAATGGTGAAATTTCGACCCTGCATGAGGAAGAGATGAAAGACTTAAGCTAAGCGTGTTGAGGGCTCTTCAGATTACACAGTGCAGGACTCTATTTATGGGAGATAATGGATGTCACACTTTAAAATGACAAAGAATTATTCTGTGGCCTATGAGCTCTCATGTTTAAGTCTGGACCGTTTCCTGATGAGGATGAGTCAGATGCTGGGGATTGTAAAACAGAGAGCGGTAGTAACAAGAGCATTAGACACCTATGCAAGACCTAGGTCCGGTGCACAGCTTTGCCACCAATAAGCAACAGGCTGTATGAACTTGGACATGTGCATTCCCCTTTCTTAGCCTCAGTTTTCCCTTCCGAAAGATGGAACTGTGTTAGATGGAATATTCTCAAGCTGTAATGTGTTTATGAATGCCTTGGGTATTTTGTTAAAATGCAGATTCTGAATCAGTAGATCTGGGGTAAGGGCTGAGAGTCTGCATTTCAACAAATTCCTGGGTGATGCTGAAACTGGACCTCTGGACTGTACTTTGAGTGCCAAGACCTAGTTTCTAAGGCTGACTCTAAGAAGTCAACACACATTTATTTGCTTCCTCTTATGTGCCAGGCACTCTGCTAGGGGCTGTTGATACTGAGATAAAGGAGACCAGGTTCTACCAACTGGAAATACCGTCCAATCGGGAAGCGAGACAAATAGATCATTTCAAAATAGTCTGATAAATAACAAAATTGAAGTTTGTATAAGGAAAAGAGATGCCACGAACAAGGAAGGAGTGATTGACTTGAGGATGGGAAGGTGAGGGTATAGATGTCAGAAAGCCACAGATCATGTGGAAGAGGGCTGAAAACTGTCAAATGCATGTATAAAGGGAGTCTCTTTATCTCTGAGGACACAGGAATTCCTTTGTCCAAGGGAGGCACAGCTGTGGGTATTGGAGAGGAATTATTTTGATCAGTAATCTTGACTACTTCATCTCACTCCATGATTGCTTTCTCTGTGCCTTCCCATGCCACGGCTGTCTGTTAGCGCCCTGCTGATGAAAGATTTACTCCCCTGGCTGAAACTGGGGTCTGTTCCGGAGTTCTGGCAAAGAGGAAGCAGGTGGGGATGTGACAAAGGCAGCACCTTCGCCCCCACTTAGCTCCTAATGAGCCAGAAGCAGTGAGTCAGGAAAGGAAAAGCAGGTGGGTGGAGAAAGGATGCAATCTGCATCTGTACCAGGCAGGGATGAAGTTTTCTAAAAGAACACCTGAACATACAGCCAGCCACCCGGAAGGAGACAGGGGCTGTTCCCATCCCCTGAATAACAGGGGCCTAAGCCGAAAGCAGATTGATTCAAGGATTGTGGGGAAGGGGAGAGGACAGGTGAAGGAGGGAACATCCAGGTGTGCAGTCTTCCTCTGGCTCAACATTGGTTTCATATTGAAACAGTTAATGTGATGCCAAAAGGTGATCATACTAAAACGAGTCCTCAGGTGGCTGTTGAGAGAACGGCCTTCTGGTGCCAGCTCACAGTGTGACCTTGGGCAGGTCAGTCTCTTTCTGAGACTCAGTTTTCCCAGCCATGTCATGGGAATGTTGGGCACAATTTCTTGGGTGACTTCTAACTTGAAGAGTCTATGATTAAATTTTCATGTCCAAGTTCAGTTACCCTGTCGCATCAATATGTAACAGAGATCAGCCCTTGCATCCTCAGCACCTCCACCTGCCACTTCTCCTATACAACTAGATTTGTGGCCGAATTGGTGATTCAGAATCTATATATTTGTTCCCACCGATTAGATAACTACCCAGATAATTATGTTTTTATTCAGGCATCTAGCCTGAACCTTCATTTGCTTTCAGAGAGGGAACTGGGCATTGAAAACCACCGTCATCCCTGCTGGACTATTGCAGCAGCTCCCTGGCCACCCTGGAGCCACTCCTGTACCTCAACACTTTCGTATCCAGGTGCAGCCAAAGAGCTCTTCTGCAACATAAATAAGATGGCATCACTCCCTGCTTACTTAGGCCTCCTTATGTGTACAATAGAAATAGAAACTCTAAAATAGAAACTCCCATGTGGCCTACAAAATCTTTCACCTTCTGACCTCTATTAATCTTTGCAATCCCAATTCTCTTTCTTATCCCATGGTTAGTGTGTCCCAGGCATTCAGGCCTGTCTTCTGTTCCTTAAAAACTCCAAGCTAGTTCCTACCCCAGGGCCTTTGATCTTGCTGTTAGTGCTGCCTGAACTGTCCTCCCTCCGGACCTTTGCATGTGAATGAAGCTCATTCTCATTCAGTTCTCAGTGCAAATGATGCCTCATCATTGAGACCACCCTTGATCACACTGACAAAAGCACTCCCCCTACAACATGTCACCCTTTGACCCTTAACTTTGGTTTGCTGCCTTTATAGCATTAATCATCACCTGATATTATCCTATTTACCCTTTGCTTCCTGTGTACTGTCAGCCTCACTGACGTATAAGAGCTCTGAGATCACGGACTTTGTCTTCTTGCCTCTAGAGCAGTGCAGGTCTCAAAGTAGGTGCTCAGGGAATATGAGTTGGAAAAGTGGATGGAAAAATGAAAGAAAGGGAGGGACGAAAAGAAAAAGGGGTAAAGAGAGGAGGAGGCGGAGGAAAGTCACGTTACTGACAAGGTATAATCCTGGATGTTCTTCTTTTAAAACTCTTGTGATATAACTTCATCTTCATAACGACACTGCAAGGAAATGGAAAAGTACTCTGTGTATGATTTGCATTCAGCTCTTTATGGCTTCAAAACTCAGAGTAGTTAAGCAAGGTGTTGGGTTGGTCTGAGCCTTGACAGGTACAATGTGATGCCACCTAAGTAAAGAGACAATTTCAGCCACAGGAGAAAGGATGCAGTTTCAGAAGTGGTAGAAATGGCTTCCAGCTCCACAGTGCCTCCTGTCCTCCCTGGATGAGGCCTTAACTGCACTCCATCAGAGCCTGAGGGGGTTGCTTAAGACTTTGATCCCTATTTTTTTTTTTTTTTTTTGGTACGCGGGCTTCTCACTGTTGTGGCCTCTCCCGTTGCGGAGCACAGGCTCCGGACGCGCAGGCTCAGCGGCCATGGCTCACGGGCTCAGCCGCTCCGCGGCATGTGGGATCCTCCCGGACCGGGGCACGAACCCGTGTCCCCTGCATCGGCAGGCGGACTCTCAATCACTGCGCCACCGGGGAAGACCTGATCCTTATTTTTAAAGCAAATCCATCCGAGACGGGTAAGGCTTGAGGCTCCTCTCTTTTCTATCTCTTTGTGAATAGCATTAGCGTCAGTAGATTTAAGTGTGTGTTGAGAGATGGGAGGTGAGGACAGAGGGGCAGACCCTGAAAGACAGTGTAAAGAGGGATTCTCAAGCCTGGCTCCATATTACAGCCCCTGGGAAGATTTTAAAAATATTCATGCCCAGGTTCATGTCAAGATTCTGATTCAAGGGGTCTGGGGTGATGCCCAGGATAAGATACTTTCTGAAAGCTCCCCAGATGATTGTATGGTACAGCCAGAGTTGGGACAACTAATCTAAAGATTAGGCTTCTGGAAGACACAGCTTGTGCCAAGACGTCCCCTTCGTCATTTGGGGATTTTTGTAGTGGGATTTGCCAGGCAATTGACAATCTCTGAAAGCCAGCCACCTATAAGGCATGGGGACAGAAGCTTTGGGGAAGATGGCAAAAGAGTTTCTCAGACAGGCCTCTTACCCCCAGGACCTTACAAAACAAACAAAAATGGATTGCAGACATTAATTAAGTATCAAATGAATGATACCAGTTAAGAGCAGGGTTTCTCAACATCGTCACTGCTGACAGTTTGTGCCAGACAGCTCTTTGTGGTGGAGGCTGCCCCACCCATCACAAGATGTTTAGCAGCACCCCTGGCCTCGCTTGAAATTGCCCTTGCTTGAAAACACTTGTGGTTTACAGAGATCAAAGCTCCTATGGCAAGGTGTCAATTTAATGAAATCTTCATAGATGGGTAAGATGTGCATGAGTGGAAAACTGAGCATAAGTGTGCATTAAATTCTTCAAATGTATGCATGATGAAATTGTGGAGATGGTAGTTGGTGATTTTCTGTTTTCTTTTATTTAAAGAGTACAGTTAAGTAGCTTTTTGCAGACCATTTGAAATGATGGAAATGGTAGCAGGGGTGGAGACAGAGAAATTAAGTGTCTAATTTCAATTACACAACACCAAAGAAACGACTGATTTTGAAGGTTTTGAAGGCCCAACGAGACCTTTGAAGCTTTATTACCTGGGAAGAGGAGAGGACTGAGGATTCCTGTTTCAAGAGCAGAAAACAGGTGGTCCTATTCCCAGGGAAGGGTTGATTGTACTCCTTGGGATTCTGACAGGGGACTTAGATTTTTGTGGGTTCTGGGGCAGAGGCCCAAATCCCTCAGTGCAGTTCCCTTGAGGTGGTACCACCTCCAGTGGGGGCTACCTGAAGTGGATGCTTGCCAGGGCTGGGAACTCAGCCCCTTGACCTTGGCAGCTGGGGCTTGTTTCCAAAATTGGGGAGATTGACAGCTCAATCTCAGTTCCAGTTGCCTTCACTTCAAATTGCTGTTGAACCACCAGCAAACGTGCAATACAAAGAAAGTGCACCAGATAGAGATACAAGTGAATGGAAGCAGCCTCCAGGGTCATTGTAGTCTTTAGGGAGTGAGGGACCCTCCAGGCTGGAGAAGTAAAGGAACCATGGGCTCCATGACTTTTGCCACAGGTATACTTTGAAGGGCCATTGACCATATTATGAGGCAATTATTTTCTGAAACTCGATTACATACTTCGACGTCAACTGGCTCAAACAGGACCCAAAAGACCCCAAAGTGGCTGTACCCTAAGCAAGTGGGGAACTTGTCACTGACTGCAACAATGGAGGCATGATGATGGCATTACTAGAGCACTGAGGACTACAGAGGCCTTGCCCCCATTTTTCTGGAATACATGAGGCCCCCGGAGCTATGTAACTCAAGGGAGTGGTAGAGCAACAGGGAGAATGATGAGTATTAAAGTCACTGGTGACTCAGGGCTGGATTTGTTTTGATCTAAGAAAATAAATCCATGTGTTCTCTCTTGTACTTGAGTAATACCGAGTAATTCATTCTTGTTATAATAATGAGTCCACTCTTAGAATTTTATCCCAATGAACTAAACACAATTGTATGAAAAGTGAGCTACAGAGATGTACATTATACCACTTTCTATTGGAGTGAAAAATCGACAAAGCTGTAGATGTTTATCAATCGAATACGAGTTAAATAGATTTTAGTTCATTTACACAAAGCGGTATGCAAACTATAAACATGGTACTGTGCAAATTTCTTTAATTGTAGGAGGAAGTGAATACATTTTAAGTGGAAAATAGGTTACAAACAGTACACATTTTTGAAAAAATTGAAGTGGAACTAGCCTAGGTACATATGCATCAAAAGAGTCAGGAACATACACATCAAGGGGTAACTGGAATGTCTTGTTGGTGGAATAATATGTTATTTAATCTTTATCTTTTTGCTTGTATTTATTCTGATTTCTCTACAATGATTTCTCTATTCTGATTTCTCTACAATTTAAAAAATAAGGGGATAAGTGTTAGGGGAAAAAGAACAAATCTTACCCAATAGTTCTTGACAGTATTGAAGAAACATGGATTTGAAATGGATTTCATTCTTCCTTGGCAAATGCCCCTTCTGTTACCCTGTTTCCTTGATAAAACAGCCATGTTGATGGATTGACAAGGGTTCTTTCACCTCCTTTAAAACTATATCTTCTTTCAACTGCTGAAACTTCCCACTGAGTCCACTTTGAGCTCACTGAGGGGAAGCATTTTCATTAGAAGGTTGCCTCTGTATCTCAAGGAGGAATAAGAGCAAGAGGTACATCTCCCCTCTAACCCTAACCCCCACCCAATTCCAATCTGCATTGTTCTTTCCCTCTTTGAAACTCCCAAAGCATTTATTTATTTATTTATTTATTTATTTATTTATTTATTTATTTATTTTTTGGTGGTATGCGGGCCTCCCTCTGCTGCGGACTCTCCCGCTGCGGAGCACAGGCTCCGGACGCGCAGGCCCAGCGGCCACGGCTCACGGGCCCAGCCGCTCCGCGGCATGCGGGATCCTCCCAGACCGGGGCGCGAACCCGGTTCCCCTGCATCGGCAGGCGGACGCGCAACCACTGCGCCACCAGGGAAGCCCAAAGCATTTATTTTTATACTGTAAAATTTAGCTGGATTGCAGGGCATCTTAACGTTATTCTCTAACGGTATATGTCTTTTCCTCAGGCTGGATTAAACCTCAAATCCAGGATACCTCTTTTACATGGTATTTAGGTTGTTATTCTTTTTTCTTATTATCATTACCATCATTAACATGATTGTTGAATGGCTGAAAGAGAATTTCTCAGGGAGGTGGAGTTTGAGTTTTGATAAGATTTGGCTTTGAGAATGTGTTGGTCAAACTATATTCCATAAATCCAAGGGCAAATGGAAAATATTACTCAATATTTACAACAGTAAAGGTAATAATGTATATGCGAACACTGTATAAATGTTTTATTCTTCCAAATCATTTTCACAAATATTACTTCATCAATCCTCATAGAATACCAGTGAAGTGAGTTGGGTAAATGAGTAGGAACTTTCTCCACTTTTACAGATGAGAGAAATAAAGTAATGAGAAATTAAGTGACCATCTAAATGATTTACAGTGAAATTAAGTGACCATCTAAATGATTTACAGTGGATTAGTTTGCATAACTGAGACTAGAATGTAGGTTTCTTGATTTCCTAACTGAAACTGGTTTCATATCAGCACAAATCCACTCTTGGCTGATGTGCTTATTTGTTTTTGGATTTTCAAGTCATATAAACAACAGTCCTCTCCTCTAACATTGTAAATTGTAGATCCTATGTAATGAAGATCAGAGAACTTAAAGGTGGAACAAATATTGGAATTTATCCTTTCCCGTAAGTCTGGACCAGTGAAGAATACACACAAGGGTCACTAGTTCAGTGTAATAAAAGTAACAGCATTTTTAACATCCACAGAAGCAACCCAATATTCCACCTAAAGCAGGGTAGCCTAGAAAGATGGACTGGGAGAATAAACCCTAGACCTGAGGCTGATTAGGACCTACTTTTCCCTTCTCAAACCATCCTTTCCACCAAGCCTTTGGCAGAACTGGGTCCACAGAGCAGGCCTTGAGGCCAGCTTCAAAGGCTACACAGCAGGAGAACGGCTGGCTTGCACACCATGGGGAGACCCACTAATCAGGTGTGACTAGGTATGCAGTGGGAAATTGGAGCAAGCCAGTTTCCTGACTTTAAAGGGTAGGAGCCATTCCCATTGATAAAACATTGTCCAAAGGACAATGTTAGGTTACAAAGGTCTGGGGAAATCATTCCTACCTTCTTCCTTGGGCAGAGTAGGAGAGGGTAGATGTTCATTCCAATCTTCTTTGTTTCAGCAAAAGACAAAAGTAATACAGAAGTCAATAGATATTATCTGTTAGTTACTAACTTAGAATTAAACCCAACTTACAACAACCTATGAGGTTGTACTGTGTTGGCTCCCTAATCTCTCTTTGGAGTCATTTCTCATTGTTCCTCTTGCTTCCTTCCCCCTCGTCCAGGCCCCATCCATCCCTACCCCCCTTCCTTTTCTCCAGCCACACTGGCCTTCAGGCTGTTTTCCACCATGCCTGACATACTCCTGTCTCAGGACCTTTGCACTAGCGGTTGCCTTTGCTTAGAGCAATCTTCACCCAGATATCCACATGATTCAAACCCTTGCCTTCTTCAGGTCTTTATGCCAGTATCATTCCCTTATTGAGAACTTCCATATCCACTGTCTCTGGCATCCCACCTAACACTCCCTTGCTATATCTTACTCCATAGCACTTATCACCCTCTAACATACTGTATATTCTAGTGTGCTCTGCTTTGACCATTGCCTTCTCTCCTCACTAACTTCTACCTTGTGAGAGCAAACAGAGACTTTTATCTGTCTGGGTCATTGCTATATTCATGTGACCTCTGTGGCAGGCATAGAATATTCAATATATATTGTTGAATGACTGAGTGAATAAATAACCACACTGACATGATATATGGGCAGATAGAGGCCCAGGGAAATGAAGTGACTCTCCCAAGGTGACTGGAGAATTTTCCTGGCAGAGAGAATTTATCACCCATTGGAACTCAGGTCTCCTGACTCCTGCTTTGGTTCACGTCCCACCACATCATGATGTATTTCCAGATAGGGAGTCCTGATGTTATCAAATGGCTATGCATTTAAAGATTACAGAGTGGCATTTTACTTTAGCAAATTAGCATAGAGACAAAGGAAGGGGAGAAATTCAGTTCTCCGGAGAGAGAAGGCAACCCCTGTTGGGTGGACTTTCAGAATTGGGGTTTTCCATTCTACTCCTCCACAGAACTGCTTTTGAACCAGGGAAATGTAATTTTGCATGACAATGAAAGCACAGGAACTTTCTCATCTGGTTGAGAATCTCACTAGCTGTTTCAGGAACAAAGTACAAACTCACAAGCTAGGACAGGGATTCCCTACCGTTATGGATTTTTGTTGGACTTCATGGTACTCCTTTCTTCCTAAAGCCCTCTGTAACAGTAAGGAATCATCAAATTACAGGACCCTAGCCCTTTTGAACTGCGAGGCCCCAGGGAGGTTGCAGGCTGTGTGAAAGTGGTAGCAAGATACCCTTTAAGAAGCTGGGAGTTAAAGATGTACCTGTTCTCCTAAAGCCAAGGACCTTTATCTATACATGATGGATTAGTACAGAAATTAGAGACGTCCTCACTAGGGTATGGACTATTTCTTAAGCCAGAACACGATTTGATGACTTCTTGGTCTGTGACATCCAGAGTTTTTCCATTTGAGTTTCAGTTCTCCCATAATATTAGAGCACTAGGTAAAGTCAGCTGTCCCATTTCCCTGCGTAAAACAGTCTGATAACTTCCCACAGACATGCATGCCTCTCATGCTCCTCCCCTTTCACTTCCTGCTCCTTTTTTCTTTTCTAAGCGTGGTGGTCTTTCTTTAGCTCCTCGCGCAGACCATACTCCCTCACACATAGAGGCCTCCCCATAGGACATCTCATGATGCTCTTTCTGAGTAAGTGATCCCCAGCTTTCAGATCCCTGCTGAGGTGTTGCCTCCTCCAAGGAACATCTCCTCCTCTGGCCCTCTGATTGGGTGTTTAAGAGCCGTCATAAGGGCTGTCATAGAACCCTGCTCTACTGTGCTGGGTCTCTTTAGTTTGCCCCCCTTCTGATCCACTTCGATCCTTCTCCATCCTCCCGTGTGCCAGTGTAGTCTAAAGATCAGAAGGCTGATCTTTAGACTCTACTGCACCAGGATCCTTGCCCTGCAGTTTCCAGTTAGGTTTTACCAGGCAGGAGATGAGTGGGGCTTTGTGAATTCAGCGATGACTCCTGCCCCATGGACTATGCAATCTAATGCAAATATCCCACTTTTGGTCCATGAATCACCTACTGAACCTCTGGAGAGAATCTTGGAAAGTATATTTTCCAAAAGTTCCCCAGAAGATTTAATAACCACTAATTGGCCTCTGCAAAATTCTGGCAATTCATGGACTAGAAAGCTGGGTTGGAGGGGAAAGGGAAACTTCTACTAACCACAAATGATCCTGGATAAAATTCAAGAAGAGTTATTTAAATACACAGCTGACCTTGTTAAACCTTGAGGAAATTTTACAGGATCCAAACACAAGATCAAGGCAGGAATCCAGTCTACTAAAGCAAAGAATTAAGACTGAAAGAGTAGCTGCCCTGAGGGACACTAAGAACCTCAGCCTGGGGTTCCATCAGACAAACCAAGAGCAGGAGACCAAGCCCCACATCTGCAGCTGGTGGGTGTTTGGGAATGAGATGCCACTCCAATCCTTGCCTGGTAAAGTAGAGACTCTCAGGGGGAAGGTGCCCACATTCTCACTTGCCCCGGACAGTCATGGTTTATCCCATTTTCTCTGTATCATTACTAATAGCACCCGCCTCCCTCTCAGAAATACCCAGACATGGACAATGAATGACACTGTCAGTCTACTCAAGGGCTACTTAGTGAAAGGATGGGCAAGGAAAGAGAAAAAGCATCCAGCTTCTGAGAGAGAGAGAGAGAGAGACAGAGAGAGATAGATAGATAGAGAGGGAGAGAGAGAGAGAGAGAGACTGACTGAGAAGGAGAGAAAGCATCCATCTTGGCCTTGGCTATGGGTAAAAAGAGATTTAAATATTAATAAAAATATGTCCCCTGAAAATTAATAACTAGAACTGTTTCATTACTTAGCATGCGGGTCAAAAATTTGTATATATGCATTGTATTTAAAACCTGAGGAATTTTTAAAAAGAGGGACAATCACTCATATTTTAACCAAATAAAGATAATGTTAATATCATCTTTTTTCCCCTCTTCAGTCTTGTTTTTGGATGAGATTATTTTTTCTTCACTTTTGTATTGGATCATATTTTACAAAATAATGTTATGTACTGAATTTTCACTAAACATAATGAAGAATTTTATATACATGTTGTAAACTTTACAAACGATATTTAGGATGCCTGTTTTTATTCTACTGAGTGACTGCAATTTAAGCAAAACCCTGTGTTGGACATTTAAGCTGTTACCAATGTTTGCTATTCGAACAAATATCATGATAGACATTTTGAATATAAATCTTTCCTGACATTTAGAATAGATTCTCCAAAGTGAAATTACTGGGTCAAAGAAAAAGGTCACTGTTAAATTTCTTGATCCATGTTATCTCTGATTGGTTTCCAAAAGGCCGTATCAATTTTCATTCTGTTTCTTTTTGACAGGACTGGGCAGTCATTTATTGAAACATCTTCCTGTACAGGTTATGAAGATCCAAAGCACTTTGGAAGAGTGCACTGTTCCTTCACCACTGAGGGCCTTGCCCAGGAATTATTCATAAATAGCTGGCAAGTTCAGGGCCATGAATCTGAGATGGGGAAAGGAGGAGGGCAAGAAACCACAGGCGCCACAGCCTGTCACTGTGAATCTTGGCATTAGGAATTCCATAACTCAGACAGCCAAGATATAAAAGGGATATTAAAGCTGTAAATAATTTCCAATTAGCACCATTTTCTATGTTTTGGGCTGCTTGGCACTCAGATTTCTGTTGGTAATGAGAGAGTTGGGATGTTCCTTCACCATGCTGAAGAAAAGCCCTCACACCCTCTCTGGCAGAAGAGAGAGAACACCCATAGCCCAGCACAAGGGTCATCCTTGGATTTTAAAGGACACAGACCTTATTCAATGAATAAATACACCCACTTTATTTGAGAGAATCCTGAGACTTAAAGTTATTTCTGAAGATGGATGTTCCATAATAGAAATGGAGAGAGCATTGCATATGAGGATTAGGGATGCGGGTTTAAGTTTTGCTCTTTCCAAAATAACCATATGACATTGGGTGAAGGTGAGGAGGATAATAATGATGATAAAGATGCATTCAATAGATAGTTATTGTATGCCTACAATGCGTCAGATATTGTTCCTGACTCTGGGGGTGCATTAGTGAATGAAACAGACAAACACTGCCCCAGTGGAGCCATGCTGTCGGTATGTGACAGGGGAGAAACATAATAAATAAGTATGCTATGTAGTAGGTTAGAGGGTGATATGATGGTTAATTTTATATGTCAACTTGGCTGGGCCACAGTGCCCAGATATTTGGTCAAACATTATTCTGGATGTTTCTATGAGGATTTTTTTTTTATATGAGATGAACATTTAAATGGGTGGACTTTGAGTAAAGCAGATTGCTCTCCATTTGTCCATATCCAGTAAATTGAAGGCCTTAATAGAACGAAGATTGACCTCCCTCAAAGGGGAAGGAATTATACCAGCAGAAGGTCTTTGACCTTAAATTGCAACATCTATTCTTCCCTGGATCTCAAACCTGCAGCCTGCAGATTTTGGTCTTGTCTGCTTCCATAATTTTGTGAGTCAATTCCTTCAAATTAAACCTCTCTCTCTCCCCCCACCACTCTCAATATATCCTATTGGTTCTGTTTCGCTGGACAACCCTAATATAGGTGATAAGCACTGTGACAAAAATAAGAAGATGGGTAAGGGAGATTGAAAGTCTATTGCTTTCCCCCTTGAATCTTCTTTCCTCTTTTTCTCTGATTCCAAAAAATGGATTTAAACTTGGGAATCTGTGTATGTGTTTTGTTTTATAAGCAGTATGGGTGATCTTAATAGGCAGCCGGGATTTGGGTTACACTTTCAAAATAATCTGTCTGGATTTTAATCCCCAAGGTTTACTTACTCGTGGAGATGATGATTATTGTCTCTTCAGGAGTAGAAAATGACATTATTTTTTTCTTGTATCAACAGACTTTATGGCATCTTTGAGCTAAGAGAGACACTAAAAGTTTTGGAGTTCAGCCATGTTCAAACTTTAATGATTATAAAAATCAGCTGGTATGATGGTGAGGCTACATAATCTTAGGCTCCAGCCCTAGAATTGGGCCCAGGCATCTGCACTGCACCAGCAGCCTGGGTGATTCAGTTGTAGATGAAAAGAAACACACTCTGAGAAGCATGATCTCATTCAGATGTCTCGGCTGAGGCCAGAAAGGGGAAGTGATGGACTTAAGGTTACTAAGTGCGCCAGGGGTACAGGTCCAGTCCTTTCTCGTTTTTCAGCTCTGGCTTCTTACCCTCCACCAGTGTCTCCCTTGGGTTTGCAGCATCAGTATCACCTGCAATCTTACAAGAAACGCAAATTCTTAGGCCCAGATCTAGGCCTCCTGAATCAGAAACTCTAGACCCAGGATCTGTATTGCACACCTTCGCCAGGTGATTCTGATGCATGCTAATTTACAAACCTCTGCTCTACCCCCACATTTCTTGGAGAGCTGCTGGTTTCAGTACATGGTAGTCAAACTGTAACCATGTGCCCCTCATTAGAGGTGTTAGGCATCTCCATGGTGACATCGCGAGAACTAACCTCCTTTAGCCAGGTGTTGCCCATCAGCATTACTGTGGCTCTACTTAACTGAACCAAGGGGCGGGCTTCTGCTGTTTTGCCTACCCTCTTCTAGCAAGTCCTCTCCATGGGCCTTGAAGCCTGCTCATCCGTCCAGCTTCTCCCTTGGTACCTACAGTGTGCTTCCACCTTCAGTGCCAACGCTAGGGTGAGTCGCTTCTGATTGTTAGATGTAAAGCGTGTATCGTTTGCTCAGTGAGGCAAGGACTTGGGTCAGAACCTGGCCTAAGAATTTCAAAGCATTCGTAAAAGGAGAATAAGGCATGTTGTCTATTAAGGACCCTGGGCTCAAAAATCAAATGTCAAAGTTTCCTCCTGTGCTGCATTTTCTGCTATCAATGGACAGGGACCAATTCAGTCCTTTTCTTCACTATGGGAAGGAGAGGATGGGGAGGCAGAGCTTTGCTCATCTCGCCCGAACAGCTGCTTAATGATAATGATAATGAGTTGCGTTTATGTGGTGCCTTTCATCCAAATAACTCTACAGGCTGATTTTCTGTTCACTATTGCTTAAAACATACTTCACAGAGTCCCAAGGGTGTATCTCTCGGAGCCCCGTAACCTTTGCATTTGTTAAGAGTTCCGTGGTCTCTCTGCTTACACAGTCTGCAAAGAAAGATGGGTAATGAGCAGAGGGGGTGCTGTAATTAAGGCTGCAGACTGACAGGAAGGAGATTTGATCTATTCTGACTTTCTGGTGTGTCACTGGGTCCGATTCATTGATGTGTTCTTCCAATTTTACATCTTTGTCAGGGGTTCTCCGGGGAGGAATTGCTTTAACTCTAAGTGAGAGAGGTGCAGTTGAACTACTAAAAAGCCAATCTGAATGCTTCAGACCGTTTGGAGGAGAGCAGTGCTCCCAGGACTGGCTCCTCTCTGATGAACCCATTGCCAGGAATCAGCTTCTTGGCATGTGGGACTGGGAGAGGAAACCATGTTGAAGTGTGTGGACCCTTGTGGAGAATTAGTAAGTAGGGAAAAGAGTCTGTGGCCATGAAGCATGTTGCTTCCAAGTCTCTAAACCTGAAGGTAGAGTGTGATTTGGGCTGTGATGTGAATGGCTTTTTGTTGAGGCACAGGGAGGGGTATAATTGAGAGACCAGGTGTGATTACTCAAGAAGATCTGCTTTCAACAGGGAGCCGGTCCACGTTTGGTGCCCATTAGAATGGCATGTTGAGCAAACAGGAGGGTGAAGGAGACTTCATCTGTGAGGTTGTAATTCCTTTTCAAAAAACATGTATCCTGGAAGCATATGAAAATTGTTTCATCTCTAGATGGTGCACTCAGAAGTATCTTTTAATGTTCTTTGTTCTTATCCCTAATTTCCTTAAATGCTCAAAAATAAAGTCTCGGTGATTCCATTTAGACCTGTTGCCGCACCAAACTTGGGACCACTCACCTGAATGCAGTAAAGCCGAGCTACTGAAACCAGGTTGTGGTGAAGGAAGGTGCAGCGTTTATTGCAGGGTGTAAGGAGTCCAGGTAGCTAGTGCTCAAAAACCTGAAATCCCTGGAGGCTTTCAGGGAAAGGTTTTTAAATATAGGGTGACGGAGGGGGTGGTTGTGGTGTGTGTGATCAGCTTGTGGACATTCTTCTGATTGGTTGGTGGTGAGGTAATTGGGAGTCAGCATCATCAACCTTCTAGCTTCAACCCCTCTGAGGTCTACGTGCTTGTGGGTAGCATACAGTTAACTTTTTCCACCTGGTGGGGTTTTCAGTATCTGCATTTTAAACAGCTCAAAGGACACGGCTCAGGATATTATCTATAGCCCTTGAGGAGTAGATAAGGTCCTTGAGTTTGTTTAATGGCTAGACTATTATTATTTTGTCTTACTTGACTGTTTCTCTTTCTATCTGCATTTTCTCACTTCTCTGATTAAATTTACTCTTTGAAGTTTTTCTGCAGACAAAAGGCAGGTAGAGGACATGGGACAGTGAGATGTGGGAGGGTGTCTGTCCTGGGAAGACCCCACAGGGTCCTGCTGGGTTACAGACCTACTGCATGAGATCTTCTTCCCTCCTAAGGTGTGGCCCAGGGGCTCCTGTTATTAAAAGCTGCTCCAGAGATTGTGATGACTATTCTCAGGTATGTTTGACACTTGGTCCATGGGAAACGTCTAATTACAACTCAAAGTTGGGTTTTATCTACAAGTCTCCACTCCATTTCCACTTTTTATAGTTCCAAGTCACCCACAGTCTCTCCGTTATTCAGGTTTGATTCTGACTTGGGCTGATTAATAGAGTGGTGATGATTCTGGCTACATTTCCTGAGCATTTGCTGGGTAGCAGATCTGGGCCATGTGTTCATGCATTGCCTCCTTTAATTCTCCCAGTCATACATTTTGTGCTTGAGGCAACTGAGGCTCAAAATTATGGGAGCTTAAAATTATTTGTTCGAGGCAACATAATTTGAAAGTGATGGAGCCAACATTTAAACCCAAGTTTATTTGACCCTAGAGCCTACACTTTTGATAACAATGATATATCAAGACTCACTTATGAGATTTCTTAATTATATAAGTAAAGCCATGAGTCCGGAAGAGCAGAAGAGAAGGTTCCAAGTCCAATAATATTATAGCCAGTGACAGAACCTCCTGGTGACGCCTCTTTCAGCTCTGGGTTTTTTTTCCAGGTGCTTGGTCTGTACACATGTAGGCCACTGACAGCTTGCCATGATCAAGCCTGTCTCTAGTCTTATCTTCTGTAAGAACCCAAGGACCTCTCATCTACATGATCTGTTGCTTTAATTCTCAATCCCAGTGTGGAAAGTTGCTCTTTCTCCATTCTTCACCTCTGGTTCCTTCAATAAAACGTGTTGCATTTGTCGTGGCACAACCTCTCTCTTGGCAAGTGTGTGAATAGTCTAGAGACTTAGGCTTTCTGAGACTGCCCAAATCACAGTACAGAGTCTGGCTGAGTTACAAAACTGATTGTTAGGTAGGGCATCGTTAAATGGGGAAAAAACTGAACAACTGACAAGGAATCTATGAGTCATGTGTTGATTTCCTGCAATCTTTACGTTTTCTATAATAGTTTTCCCAAGAGATGGGATATACAGACCTATGTGATAGCAGATGTGTCTCTAATCACCCTAAAGTCTGCTCTCCTCTTTTGCATGATTGGTGGGTTCTTTTTAAGTCAGCGTCAAACCTTTTTATTCCTTAGGGATATTAAGAGACATACCACTGGGATCTGAAACCCTTAGATTATGGCACACAGTAGGCACACATTGAATAAATAAATGAATTGATGAAGGCAGTATTTCCCAAAGATGGAATGAATACCACAGGTATGCAAAATGTGTTGGGTTGATTCATGGACATTTTTCAAGTTTTAGTAGTTACCTTTAATTGGTATTACAGCAAAATTAGCACATTAAGCTGTACACTAGGATATAAATTTCAGTAGAAGTGAGTTATGGTAATTAAATAATAGAGTTGCACAAGTATGGCATATATGCATGCTTTACATAGAAGTTCATCTTTAGAATAGGTGAATTTGTGGTAAGATATGAATTAAACTTAATAATCTAAAGTGGAAATAGAAAAAAAAATGTGTGACAGGCAAAGCTGGGGACACTGAAATGAAGAGAGGTACCTTGAAATGAGAAAGGAATCAGGAGGAACCACCTGATGCTATGAATTTGCAGAACACTGATCTTTCCATTTTTTGTCTATAGGTTTATCCTCTCTTCTTTCTCTATTGAGCTCTTATAATCATCCTGCCTAGGAAGCCCCTTTACCAAAGGTTAGAAGGGTTTCATAGCTGTTAGTTGTTGAGAGAAATCTCATCCTAGTTTCTTAGAATAAAAGAAATAAAATTGTTTAATTTTTCCTCTGGGTGGGAACTAGATGGGGAGGGAGTGATTGCAGGAAATCTGGAGACATGATAATTTATCCAGTAAAAGTCATGAAGTAGTCATGGTGGGCTGAGGAATAGGTATCATTTTGTAATGATCTCCTGGTCTTAGGAGATATCGGGAAAGACCTTAGAAAATTACTTTGTTCAGCACTGTTACACGTCTTTGAAGATGACAGTATCTGAGGCTCAGAAATAAGCAGTGACATGAATGAAGCAGCACAGTGACAGGCAAATTCTCCTTTTCATTAGTTTGGGAGCTAATGGTGGATTCCATACAAGCTGTCTCGGAGTAGCCCAGGTTCTCATGGGGAGAGAGAAGGAAGTGAGGGAAAAATACAAAGAAAATTTTCAATAAATCTCATATGGGCAATTGAGGAAGTTGGACTACATATTCTCCAAGTATTGTTCAACTCCCTCTTTTACTAAAAAAGTAATTAAAAAAATTTTTTTTGAAGATAGAACATTTTGGGACTCTAATTGGAACCATGCATTTTCTCTCCAGAAAAACACATACACAGGTAACTTTGCATTTCAAGGGATATAGTCTCCCCCTAAATCAAAAGTCCCCTGAATGGTGCCCTCAGAAGATACATCCATGTCCTAATTGGAACCTGTGAATATTATTTATATGATAAGAGTAAATATTACCTTATATGCCAAAATATGTGTTTAAGTTAAGGATTTTGAGAGAAGAATCTTATCCTGAATTATCTAGGTAGACACTAAATAACAGTAAGTGTTCTTATAAGAGTGAAGCAGAGGGAGATTTGACCAACAAAGTAAAGGAGACTATATGACCAGAGGGGAAGGGATTGATATGATGTGGACATAAGAATGCCAACCGTTATCAGAGGCTGGAAGAGGCAAAGAGTGGTTTCTCCCCTAGAGCCTCCAGAGGGAGTATGGAGATGCTGGCACCATGATTTCAGACTTCTGCCTGCATGACTGTGGAAGAATAAATTTCTGTTGCTTTAAGTTATCCAGGTTATGGTAATTTGTTACAGCAACCAAAGCAAACAGATACAACCTCCTATTCCAGAAAGTAAACACAAGGCTCTTGAGAATCCATACTACCATGATTAAGAAACATATGATAGGAAGGTGACAGCTTAATTGTCACTATACTGGTTACACCCACAAAAACTCCCTTTTCTGATGATCTTTAGTTTAAATCTTTCCATACACCTGGTTCCTTTTTATCTACGGAGACTTATTCTTCCCATATCTTTGATCCATATGAATGGGAAATTTGTTAAAGATTAAGTCCTTAGCATATTTGGAAAGGATAAACACAAGGGTCATGATGGATACATTCTGGTTTAAACTGTCTGCTTCAATAGTTGCTGACCATTACAAAATATTTCTAACGAGTCTTTGCCAAGACATAATGTCTCTATATTTACGTTAATTTTGGAATCCCTAATTAAAATGAAGAGGGTAAAGCAATAATTATATCCAGTTTCTATGAGATTATAATAATAAAGCAATCCCAATTCTGATGCATTGATCAATGGGGAAACAAACCACAGAGAAGCAGAACCTGTTTCTGCTGGATAGGACTGGAACAAAAACTCGTATAAGATCTAGCCCCTGTCTGGAGATGAAGTAGCACTTTTGTATGATGTGTTAAAACTCACTTTGAGCCCATAGGTCACTGGTTCCCTAATGTGAAAGTGTTCAAGGACAGCTCAGGTGGCTTATTAAGATGCGGGTCTCAGGGCCTTCCACAGTAATCTATTGAAAAATGTCTTGGGAGAACTGGCCAGGGAATCTGCATTTTAAAGCAAGTTCCCCAGTGGATTATTTTGCAGGTTGTTTATGTAGCATATTTTTTATACTCATCACCCTCATCTTCTCTCCAGAGAGTTGTCCTGATGGGACCCAGAGAAGGGATATTAAGATCCAAATGGAAGAAGTCATTGATATTATATCCTCTGCTAGCCAGTCCAACTAGAGAGAATGATCATATCATGAGATGATCATGTATTGGGATCAACCTGGGAGAAGAAGAATGAGAGATTGGTATAACTTCTTTGTCCAGACTGGCATCCTCCTTTTTAAGTGTCTGGTATTCAGTGATTAATTTGATCAGCCTGTGTGGACTTGTCAAGTAGATTTGAGAAAAGAGCATGCTCCCTTTTCCATTATCCCCCAAGCCAGGTTATTGCCTCCTTGTGGTAATTTGTCTCTCTCTTATGTCTAGTATTGTTATGTGTGCAACATTCCTACTTCATTCAGGGTTGTTAGTAGAATACGATAGAAACCAATTCTGGTTAGTTTCAATAGAACATGATGCATTTATGAAAAGAATGTATAGTAGCTCATAAGAATATTCAGGAGAGCCAGAAAGCCAAGCTTTGAGGCCATGAAGCTATAAACAATGCCCCAAATTGTCTCAAATTGGTGTAGAGAACATCCTCTGCAGCTGGTCACTTGGCAAATGATCTTACTTTCTTCAGCATCCAGCTTCTGATTAAGAGCTGAGATAGGAACATTTGATATGGCAAATGCAGGTCATGTGTCCTTGCCTAAACTGAAAGGGCTAATTGGAAATAAGATCATGTGGTATTTTCAGCTTCTGTATTGGCCAGTTCTATCTTACATGGCAGGGAACTCCTCAAACATAGGAGAAAGGTTCAGATAATGGGTTGCCAAAATTATTTTTTAATTCCTTCTTCTCTCTTACCTCCTGTACAGCTCTTACCCACCCTTCAACTGCCAATACACATTTAGCCTCCTCTAAAACTTTCTTAGTGACTCAAACCACGTTGATCTCTCTTTTCAGATCTATCTCACTAATAGACTGAGTCCCCCAGTACAAAATCTAATTATAAGCCATTTCGGCCTGTTTGCCGATCGTCTCACTTGCACACGTCTGTTCTCCCAAAAATCAATTGTCAGCAACTTGAGAGGAGACTCTATATTGACTACTTACACAGCTGGGTATCGGGGAGCATGTGTGGCTCTGTTGGAGGTCATCTGCTAATGCTTGTTGACAGGCTTCAGTAATTACACACAGAAAAATATCAATTGCCTGCAGTCTGTGAGATGAATATAAGTATAATAAACAGTTAAGAGAAGGAAGATCAGAAGCAACCATGGCATGGACTCAGCCATAAAGGATGTCAACTTTGGAGAGGGACTTAGAATAATGTCACCTATTCTAACTATGAGATCACTTCCAAAGTGACTGGAAGATAATATTTCCATAAAATAAACATGCTTCTGTCCTAGCAGCAGGCCCACCTGAAATTTTTCCCCCAAATTTTCTTGTACTCCTGGGTAGACACAGTTGGAGTAGAACATGTGGACTCTTCATTAAAAAGTTACTCGGCAGCTTGTTCTTTGAATACTGTTCTTTGCACAGTGGCAGTATCTGTTGGATGAAATAATTAAGGAATTGTATCTCTACCTTCCTCTGTAGTATCCTCAGTGTTCTACCAAGCAATTAGTATCTTCTTTCCCATTTAAATCTGTCATTAGTAAAGGTGCTTGATAATCTAAGTAACTTTGTTCTTTGATCATCAGCCTGTGAGAATAAATGAGGTCACACTAACTTTTAATTGACTATTTAAATTTCCCCTAAGTGATCTGCCCTCTGGGAAGATCCATCTTGGCCACACCTCTGTCTTTTCCTCCTTCCCCAACTATGCAGTGGGTTTTCTCAAATCCCCAGGAAGGTGTGCATGGGTGCTCACGGGTGTGTCCACGCTGCAGAGCACCAAGCTGCAAGGGGTACATTAGCCAATGTGCTGAAGCCTCCCTGGTGCCATGGCTGCACAGTGGTGTGTGGTCAAGTGAGTGGAAGGCCCCTCTGCCCTTGGAATTTCACCATTAAGTAGTCCCCAAAGCAATGCTGCTTGGGTCTCCTAAGTTTATTCCAATAAACTAATTGGACAGTTCTTTCCTCGTTCTTTGAGTGAATCAAGAAACTTCTTCCTGCCCCTTCTTTCCCTCTTTCATGCCCCATCTTGACATGTCTAGGATCAGATGAAGTATGGATCTATAACAGCTATCATAGTATGTGCAAGGACTGGACTTCCCCACCGTGGTTGACTTTGTCACTGTGTCAATATGGTTCTGCATGGCACCTTCATTTCATGGGATGTGCTGTCCTGCAGGAGGCCCCTTGGCCCTCTCCCTTCCCTATCTACCTCCACTCAAAGGGATTCCCAGCATCAGCAAGCTGATGCAGATTTGAATGTGTGGGGGCAGGAAAGAAACTGGGAGAGATGGATACATCCAAGTAGTCCTGTCCTGAAAAGACATCAGACTTTGAACCTCAAATGAGAATGTTCCTTGTTCCCAATCATTTGCTTAGCCATGATAGAGAATTTGCTTCCAAACCTGATCAAAGATACTGTATAGAAAGAAATACTAGTTAATAAACTTCAGTTCTTACATTTTTTCAGTTTATTTTGTCCTTGTTGGTAGGAAGAGTCTAATGCTCAAATCTTGAATCCCAGGAGGCTGGCCCTGAAGACATTTAATACTGTAGCCACCGAGACAGCAAATCTCATCAGGAAGATGTCAGCTGAACCTGTCTGGTTACTCTTGCCTAGGCCATGTGGTCAATGAGTATGGATTCTTCATGCTGAGGGTTTCTGTCATCTCTGGGTCCTGGTTTTCCCAGGGGCATCTATGTTCCAGGAATCCAATGGGTTTGACATGGTTTTCAGGTTTTGGTAAGGTAGAGAAGCAGAAAGAGTGAGCCCTGAGTGCTCAGTGCCGTATAAGCAAAGGCACATTTGGGCTAAGGAAACTAAAACTTAATAGGTAGGAAAGACCACACTCTGAAGAGGGCTGTGAGAAGCCAGGAGAAAAATCAGGGACAGGGTAGCTATCGCAAACCAAGTTCTATTTAACAAGCATTTATTGAACATCTTTTATGTGTGGACCTTGTATTATGTTCAAGCATGGTAGTTATTAATTAGAGCTGGACATTGGAATCTTCTGTAGAATTTGTTTTGGTTTTGAAAAAGCATGCCCATACCCGCCCTCAGTCTGCATGTACCTCATCAATTTCTTTGGGGATAAAATTTGCAGTTCTAAATGAAAAGAATAAAATAACCATCACAAAAAATCCTCCATAGTTGATTCTATGCTCATGCCTATTTAAGAGCTCTTCTGCCATGGTGTCCAAATGGAGAATTCACAGTGCTTGTTATTGAAATGCTAACAGCCTAGTGGGAGAGTCTGGTATCTCAACAACTAGGACTATGTGACTTATCTATACTGGATTAGAACGTTCATGAATAATGTATTTAGATCCCGGCACACCCCACCCCCAATCTTTTTACATTCATGTACACAAAGGAAATGGTCTAATTTTCTTTTCTAAAAACTTCTTTGGTTTGGTGTCAAACTATACCAGCCTCATAATAATTGGAAGTTTTCTTTTTTTTTTCTCCTATTTTCTGAATCTATTACATAATAAAAGAACTATCTGCTCCTTGCTGGTTAGTGTCATTGATGGTAGATTTAAAAAAATATTGAGGTGAAATTGGGTGGAATATTTGATAACTAATTTGTTTTCTCCTGTTCTGGGTGGTTTTGATAATTAGTATTTGTTGTAGAAAACCAGCCATTTTCTGTGTTTTTGTATTTATCTTTGTCATTCAGACAACAGATAGAAATTCTGTCCTATCTCCAGTTATGTCTTTCCTCTTTCTCAGTATTTATTTTCCCTCCAATATGCTTAGCTGGAGCTTGTCTAGTTTATAAGATAAGGTTTTTTACTTTATTTACCCTTTTTATCACATCATGTTTTCTATTAGAATAATTTGTGCTTTAATGTTTACTTCTTTATTCTTCCATATTTCATTTGGTTTATTATGTTCTGTTTCAGCTTTTGTAGGTGGATGCTTAAAGTTTAAAAAAAATAAATTCAGTATGGCTATAATTCTACTTCTAAGTACCATTTTAGTTACTTCATACCAGTTGAAACATGATATTTTGATTGTCATTCAGTTATAAGAATATCCAATTCTCATAAAAATATTTCCTAATTGATTTTCTTTGTTATCACATGAATTATTTTAAGCTTCCAGATCTTTAAGACTCTTCTTTTTGTTGATTTCTAATCTAATAAATTGTTGTCCTTTGTGGTCCTTTGTGATACAGTACCTAGGCAGGCTTTCTATATGTTACATGAGTTTTGAAACATGTATATTTATTTCTTATTGGGTGCAGGGGTATATATGTCCAAGTGCATTATCAAATTTTCTTTTCTTTCAAAATTATGTAAAGCATTAATTTATTACAATAAAAGTAGATTAAAAATCTATCACTGAAGTTTTTCTTCTATTTTTCAAGACTATGAATATCCAAGGACATGCAAGAGGTTTCAACTTTTAATTTCAAAATAATACTTCCAGAAAAATGGTTATAATAAAAATATCTATATACACTTTACCTAGATTCATAGATTGTTAATATTTTACTCACTTTATGTTTTATCAGTAATGTGCATACTGTTTGTATGTGTATACACAGTTTTTTCCTGAACTGTTTGAGGATAAGTTAATCATGGCCCTTTAAGCTGAATACTTAAGTATACATTTCCTAAGAATAGGGGTATTTTCTTAAATAGTAGTTGTCAACTTCAGTAAATATAACATTAATATAATACTTAAATATATTATCTATATTCCATTTTTGTCAGTTGACCCCATGTGTTTTATAGCTTTTTTCCCCTTTAATATAGGATCTAGTCTAGAGTTAGGTGCTGTATTTAGTTGTCGTGTTCTTTAATTTGGTACGTTTCTATAGCCTTTCTTGTTTTTTTATGACATTGACATATTTGAAGAATAAAATCTGCACCCCCTCTCCTTTTTAATGAGATGTTCTCATTTTGGATTTATCTGTTGTTTCCTCAGGGTTGGTTTTAAATTATGCCTTCCAATGTGGAAAACTACATAGGTGGCCTGTCATTCTCAGGGTATCACACTAGGTGTATCTGCTCCTCATTAGTGATGTCAACTTTGATCACTCAGTTAGGCGTTGTCTTATGTCTCCACTGTGTATACTTTTCCCCTTACAACTAGTTACTTGAAAATGAATAAACAAGAATAATCTTTTTTTTTGAATTTTTGAATTTTATTTCTTTCTTTATACTGCAGGTTATTATTAGTTATCTATTTTATGCATATTAGTGTATATATGTCAATCCCAATCTCCCAATTCATCATACCACCACTGCCGCCCCACCACATTCTCCCCTGGTGTCCATACGTTTGTTCTCTACATCTGTGTCTCTATTTCTGCCCTGCAAACTGGTTCATCTGTACCATTTTTCTAGGCTCCATATATATGCGTTAATATACGATATATTTTTTTCTCTTTTTGACTTACTTCACTCTGTATGACAGTCTGTAGATCCATCCACGTCTCTACAAATGACCCAATTTCCTTCCTTTTTATGCCGGAGTAGTATTTCATTGTATACATGTACCACATCTGCCTTATCCATTCGTCTGTCGATGGGCATTTAGGTTGCTTCCATGACCTGGCTATTGTAAATAGTGCTTCAATGGACATTAGGGTGCATGTGTCCTTTTGAATTATGGTTTTCTCCAGGTATATGCCCAGTAGTGGGATTGCTGGGTCATATGGTAATTCTATTTTTAGTTTTTTAAGGAACCTCCATACTGTTCTCCATAGTGGCTGTATCAATTTACATTCCCACCAACAGTGCAAGAGGGTTCCCTTTTCTCCACACGCTCTCCAGCATTTGTTGTTTGTAGATTTTCTGATGATGCCCATTCTAACTGGTGTGAGGTGATACCTTATTGTAGTTTTGATTTGCATTTATCTAATAATTAGTGATGTTGAGCAGCTTTTCATGTGCTTCTTGGCCATCTGTATGTCCTCTTTGGAGAAATGTCTATTTTAATCTTCTGCCCATTTTTGGATTGGGTTGTTTTTTAATATTGAGCTGAATGAGCTGTTTATATATTTTGGAGATTAATCCTTTGTCTGTTGATTCATTGGCAAATATTTTCTCGCATTCTGAGGGTTGTCTTTTTGTCTTGTTTATGGTTTCCTTTGCTGTGCAAAAGCTTTGAAGTTTCATTAAGTCCCATTTGTTTATTTTTGTGTTTATTTCCATTACTCTAGGAGATGGATCAAAAAAGATCCTGCTCTGATTTATATCAAAGAGTGTTCTTCCTATATTTTCCTCTAAGAGTTTTATAAGGTCCAGTCTTACATTTAGGTCTCTAATCCATTTTGAGTTTATTTTTGTGTGTGGTGTTAGGGAGAGTTCTAATTTCATTCTTTTACATGTACTAGTCCAGTTTTCCCAGAACCACTTATTGAAGAGACTGTCTTTTCTCCACTGTATTTCCTTGCCTCATTTGTCCATAGATTAGTTGAGTATATGTGCGTGGGTTTATCTCTGGGCTTTCTATGCTGTTCCATTGATGTTTATTTCTGTTTTTGTGCCAGTACCATATTGTCTTGATTACTGTAAGGTTGTAGTATACTCTGAAGTCAGGGAGTCTGATTCCTCCAGCTCCGTTATTTTTCCCTTCAAGACTTCTTTGGCTATTCGGGGTCTTTTGTGTCTCCATACAAATTTTAAGGTTTTTTTTTCTAGTTCTGTAAAAAATACCATTGGTAGTTTGATAGGGATTGCCTTGAATCTGTAGATTGCTTTTGGTAGTATAGTCATTTTCACAATGTTGATTCTTCCAATCCGAGAACATGGTACACCTCTCCATCTGTTTGTATCATCTTTAATTTCTTTCATCAGTGTCTTACAGTTTACTGCATACAGGTCTTTTGTCTCCCTAGGTAGGTTTATTCCTAGGTATTTTATTCCTTATGTTGTAGTGGTAAATGGGAGTGTTTTCTTAATTTCTCTTTCAGATTTTTCATCATTAGTGTATAGGAATGCAAGAGATTTCTGTGCATTAATTTTTGTATCCTGCAACTTTACCAAATTCATTGGTGAGCTGTAGTAGTTTTCTGGTGGCCTCTTTAGGATTCTCTATGTATAGTATCATGTCGTCTGCAAACAGTGACAGTTTTACTTCTTTTCCAATTTGTATTTCTTTTATTTCTTCTCGGATTGCCATGGCTAGGACTTCCAAAACTATGTTGAATAGTAGTGGTAAGAGTGGACATCCTTGTCTTGTTCCTGATCTTAGAGGAAATGCTTTCAGTTTTTCACCATTGAGAATGAAGTTTGCTGTGGGTTTGTTGTATATGGCCTTTATTATGTTGAGGTAGGTTCCCTCTTGGCCTACTTTCTGGAGAGTTTTCATCTTAACTGGGTGTTGAATTTTGTCAAAAGCTTTTTCTGCATTTATTGAGATGATCATATGGTTTTTTTCTTCAGTTTGTTAATATGGTATATCACATTGATTTGCGTATATTGAAGAAAACTTGCATCCCTGGGATAAATCCCACTTGATCATGGTGTATGATCCTTTTAATGTGTTGTTGGATTCTGTTTGTTAGTATTTTGTTGAGGATTTTTGCATCTATATTCATCAGTGATATTGGCCTGTAGTTTTCTTTCTTTGTGA
>NC_041221.1:147424444-147426387 GCF_002837175.3 Physeter macrocephalus | reverse complement strand
GCCCATTTTATTGGCATGGAGTTGCTTGTAGTAGTCTCTTAGGATGCTTTGTATTTCTGCGGTGTCTGTTGTAACTTCTCCCTTTTCATTTTTAATTGTATTGATTTGAGTCCTCTCCCTCTTTTTCTTGATGAGTCTGGGTAATGGTTTATCAATTTTGTTTATCTTCTCAAAGAACCAGCTTTTAGTTTTATTGACCTTTGCTATTGTTTTCTTTGTTTTTATTTCATTTATTTCTTTGATGTTTATGATTTCTTACCTTCTACCAAATTTGGGTTTTGTTTGTTCTTCTTTCTCTAGTTCCTTTAAGTGTAAGGTTAGATTGTTTTTTTGAGATTTTTCTTCTTTCTTGAGGTAGGTGTGCATTGCTATAAACTTCCTCCTAGAACTGCTTTTGCTGCATCCCATAGGTTTTGGATCGTAGTGTTTTCGTTGTCATTTGTCTTTAGGTATTTTTTGATTTCCTCTTTGATTTCTTCAGTGATCTCTTGGTTATTTAGTAACATATTGTTTAGCCTCCATGTGTTTGTGTTTTTTACTTTTTTTTTCCCTGTAACTGATTTCTAATCTCATAACGTTGTGGGCAGAAAGGATGCTTTATATAATATCAATTTTCTTATGTTTACTGAGGCTTGATTTGTGACCCAAGATGTGATCTATCCTGGAGAATGTTCTGTGTGCACTTGAGAAGAAGGGGTAATTTGCTGTTTTCGGATGGAATGTACTATAAATATCAATTAAATCTATCTTGTCTATTGTGTCATTTAAAGTTTGTGTTTCCATATTAATTATCTGTGTGGATGATCTGTCCATTGGTGTAAGTGAGGTGTTAAAGTTCCCCACTATTGTGTTATTGTCAATTTTCTCTTTTATAGGTGTTAGCATTTGCCTTATGTACTGAGGTGCTCCTATGTTGGATGCGTATATATTTATAATTGTTACATCCTCTTCTTGGATTGATCCCTTGACCATTATGTATGTCCTTCCTTGTCTCTTGTAACATTCTTTATTTTAAAGTCTATTTTATCTGATATGAGTATTACTACTGCAGCTTACTTTTGAATTCCATTTGCATGGAATATCTTTTTCCATCCTCTCACTTTCAGTCTGTATGTGTCCCGAGGTCCAAAGTGGGTCACTTGTAGACAGCATATATAAGGGTCTTGTTTTTGTATCCATTCAGCAAGCCTGTGTCTTTTGGTTGGAGCATTTAATCCATTTACATTTAAGGTAATTATCAATATATATATTCCTATTACCATTTTCTGAATTGTTTTGGGTTTGCTTTTGTAGGTCCTTTTCATCTCTTGTGTTTCCCACTTAGAGAAGTTCCTTTAGCATTTGTTGTAGAAGTGTTTTGGTGGTGTTGATTTCTCGTAGCTTTTGCTTGTCTGTAAAGCTTTTGATTTTCCTGTTGAATCTGAATGATATCCTTGCTGGGTAGAGTAATCTTGGTTCATCACTTTAAATATATCATGCCACTCCCTTCTGGCTTGTAGAGTTGCTGCTGAGAAATGAGCTGTTAACCTTACGCGATGAAAAAAATAAAAATAAAAATAAAAAAAATAAACCTTATGTGAGTTCCCTTGTATGTTATTTGTCATTTTCCCCTTGTTGCTTTTAATAATTTTTCTGTGTTTTTAATTTTTCTGAATTTGATTACTATGTTTCTTGGCATGTTTCTCCTTGGCTTTATCCCACTTGGGACTCTCTGCACTTCCTGGACTTGGGTGGCTATTTCCTTTCCCAAGTTAGGGAAGTTTCCTACTCTAACCTCTTCAAATATTTCCTCGGGTCCTTTGTATCTCTCTTCTCTTTCTGGGACTCCTATAATGCGAAAGTTGTTACGTTTAATATTGTCCCAGAAGTCTCTTAGGCTGTCTTCATTTCTTTTCAATCTTTTTTCTTTATTCTGTTCTGTGGCAGTGAATTCCACCATTCTG
>NC_041221.1:147355051-147423456 GCF_002837175.3 Physeter macrocephalus | reverse complement strand
TGATTTCCTCTTTGATTTCTTCAGTGATCTCTTGGTTATTTAGTAACATATTGTTTAGCCTCCATGTGTTTGTGTTTTTTACTTTTTTTTTCCCTGTAACTGATTTCTAATCTCATAACGTTGTGGGCAGAAAGGATGCTTTATATAATATCAATTTTCTTATGTTTACTGAGGCTTGATTTGTGACCCAAGATGTGATCTATCCTGGAGAATGTTCTGTGTGCACTTGAGAAGAAGGGGTAATTTGCTGTTTTCGGATGGAATGTACTATAAATATCAATTAAATCTATCTTGTCTATTGTGTCATTTAAAGTTTGTGTTTCCATATTAATTATCTGTGTGGATGATCTGTCCATTGGTGTAAGTGAGGTGTTAAAGTTCCCCACTATTGTGTTATTGTCAATTTTCTCTTTTATAGGTGTTAGCATTTGCCTTATGTACTGAGGTGCTCCTATGTTGGATGCGTATATATTTATAATTGTTACATCCTCTTCTTGGATTGATCCCTTGACCATTATGTATGTCCTTCCTTGTCTCTTGTAACATTCTTTATTTTAAAGTCTATTTTATCTGATATGAGTATTACTACTGCAGCTTACTTTTGAATTCCATTTGCATGGAATATCTTTTTCCATCCTCTCACTTTCAGTCTGTATGTGTCCCGAGGTCCAAAGTGGGTCACTTGTAGACAGCATATATAAGGGTCTTGTTTTTGTATCCATTCAGCAAGCCTGTGTCTTTTGGTTGGAGCATTTAATCCATTTACATTTAAGGTAATTATCAATATATATATTCCTATTACCATTTTCTGAATTGTTTTGGGTTTGCTTTTGTAGGTCCTTTTCATCTCTTGTGTTTCCCACTTAGAGAAGTTCCTTTAGCATTTGTTGTAGAGCTGGTTTGGTGGTGTTGATTTCTCGTAGCTTTTGCTTGTCTGTAAAGCTTTTGATTTTCCTGTTGAATCTGAATGATATCCTTGCTGGGTAGAGTAATCTTGGTTCATCACTTTAAATATATCATGCCACTCCCTTCTGGCTTGTAGAGTTGCTGCTGAGAAATGAGCTGTTAACCTTACGCGATGAAAAAAATAAAAATAAAAATAAAAAAAATAAACCTTATGTGAGTTCCCTTGTATGTTATTTGTCATTTTCCCCTTGTTGCTTTTAATAATTTTTCTGTGTTTTTAATTTTTCTGAATTTGATTACTATGTTTCTTGGCATGTTTCTCCTTGGCTTTATCCCGCTTGGGACTCTCTGCACTTCCTGGACTTGGGTGGCTATTTCCTTTCCCAAGTTAGGGAAGTTTCCTACTCTAACCTCTTCAAATATTTCCTCGTGTCCTTTGTATCTCTCTTCTCTTTCTGGGACTCCTATAATGCGAAAGTTGTTACGTTTAATATTGTCCCAGAAGTCTCTTAGGCTGTCTTCATTTCTTTTTGTTTGTTCTTTAATTCTTCTAGGTCTTTGTTAAACATTTCTTGCATCGTCTTGATCTTTGCCTCCATTCTTTTTCCGAGGTCCTAGATCATCTTCGCTATCATTATCCTGAATTCTTTTTCTGGAAGGTTGCCTATCTCCACTTCATTTAGTTGTTTTTCTGGGGTTTTATCTTGTTCCTTCATCTGGTACATAGCCCTCTGCCTTTTCATCTTGTCTATCTTTTTGTGAATGTGATTTTTGTTCCACAGACTGCAGGATAGTAGTTCTTCTTGGTTATGCTGTCTGCCCTGTGGTGGATGAGGCTATCTAAGAGGCTTGTGCAACTTTCCTGATGGGAGGGACTGGTGGTGGGTCCTTCCTGGACTTGGGTGGCTATTTCCTTTCCCAAGTTAAGGAAGTTTCCTACTCTAACCTCTTCAAATATTTCCTCGGGTCCTTTGTATCTCTCTTCTCTTTCTGGGACTCCTATAATGCGAAAGTTGTTACGTTTAATATTGTCCCAGAAGTCTCTTAGGCTGTCTTCATTTCTTTTCAATCTTTTTTCTTTATTCTGTTCTGTGGCAGTGAATTCCACCATTCTGTCTTCCAGGTCACTTATCCGTTCTTCGGCCTCAGTTATTCTGCTATTGATTCCTTCTAGTATATTTTTCATTTCAGTAATTGTATTGTTGATCTCTGTTTGTTCTTTAATTCTTCTAGGTGGTTGTTCTTTCATTCTTCTAGGTCTTTGTTAAACATTTCTTGCATCATCTTGATCTTTGCCTCCATTCTTTTTCCGAGGTCCTAGATCATCTTCGCTATCATTATCCTGAATTCTTTTTCTGGAAGGTTGCCTATCTCCACTTCATTTAGTTGTTTTTCTGGGGTTTTATCTTGTTCCTTCATCTGGTACATAGCCCTCTGCCTTTTCATCTTGTCTATCTTTTTGTGAATGTGATTTTTGTTCCACAGACTTCAGGATTGTAGTTCTTCTTGGTTATGCTGTCTGCCCTGTGGTGGATGAGGCTATCTAAGAGGCTTGTGCAACTTTCCTGATGGGAGGGACTGGTGGTGGGTCGAGCTGTGTGTTGCTCTGGTGGGCAGAGCTCAGTAAAACTTTAATCTGCTTGTCTGCTGATGGGTGGGGCTGGGTTCTCTCCCTGTTAGTTGTTTGGCCTGTGGCAACCCAACACTGGAGCCTACCTGGCTCTTTAGTGGGGCTAATGGCAGACTCTGGGAGGTCTCACACAAAGGAGTACTTCCCAGAACTTCTGTTGCCAGTGTCCTTTTCCTCATGATGAGACACTGTCACCCCCCACCTCTGCAGGAGACCCTCCAACACTATCAGGTAGGTCGGGTTCAGCCTCCCATGGGGTTACTGCTCCTTCTCCTGGGTCCTGATGAGCACACTACTTTGTGTGCACCCTGCAAGTGTGGAGTCTCTTTTTCCCCCAGTCCTGTCAAAGTTCTGCAGTCAAATCCCACTAAACTTCAAAGTCTGATTCTCTAGGAATTCCTCCTCCCGTTGCTAGACCCCCAGGTTGGGAACCCTGACATGGGGCTCAGAACCTTCATTCCAGTGGGTGGACTTCTGTTGTATAAGTGTCCTCCAGTTTGTGAGTCACCCACCTAGCAGTTATGGGATTTGACTTTATTGTGATTGTGCACCTCTTACCATCTCACTGTGGCTTCTCCTTTGTCTTTGGATATGAGGTATCTTTTTTGGTGAGTTCCAGTGTCTTCCTGACGATGATTGTTCAGCAGTTAGTTGTGATTCCATTTCTCTAGCAAGAGGGAGTCTAAACAAGAATAATCTTGAATTCAGGATTCAATCCTGAATAAATGGGATGGACCCCATGCAAAATTTGGTTTGGGTGTTGGAATTGATGATGCCACACACATATTAAGAGGGTATGAAAAGATATATTATTCAAATAAAGATATTTTATTTTTTCTTCTTGGGTAGACAGCAGGAGGGCAGGCTTCCCAAACAGGTCCAAACATGCCTTGAGAGAGAGTAGGGAAAGGAAACTGGCATTTTATTGAGCTTAGGGGCTACATCCTGGATGAGAGTTCCTATAGGGCAGAGGCTTGATTGATTTGAAACTCCTGCCAGTGTCAAGGTCACTTATCCGTTCTTCGGCCTCAGTTATTCTGCTATTGATTCCTTCTAGTATATTTTTCATTTCAGTAATTGTATTGTTGATCTCTGTTTGTTCTTTAATTCTTCTAGGTGGTTGTTCTTTCATTCTTCTTTGGGTGTTGGAATTGATGATGCCACACACATATTAAGAGGGTATGAAAAGATATATTATTCAAATAAAGATATTTTATTTTTTCTTCTTGGGTAGACAGCAGGAGGGCAGGCTTCCCAAACAGGTCCAAACATGCCTTGAGAGAGAGTAGGGAAAGGAAACTGGCATTTTATTGAGCTTAGGGGCTACATCCTGGATGAGAGTTCCTATAGGGCAGAGGCTTGATTGATTTGAAACTCCTGCCAGTGTCAAAGAAGGGAGCACCTTGGCCTTCTTATCCATTTTCTCAGATGGGGACCAGAGAGGGAAAAGAGAGGGATGAGGCTTACATCCTCTCACTAGTTCAATATCTAATGGTGAATTCAGGCTCTTTATTTAAAAAAAAAAAAAAAAAAGAAGTCCTGATTCTCAGCCTAATATCCCCTGTTAATGATTCTTGCTTAAATCAGCCTGTATTATAATCAAATAAAAATACCGATTTTATTTTCCTAATCACTGTAGTATGTCCTCCACATTTACCAGTCAGCCCTCAATATTTTTTTTTAGGCTCCGGACGCGCAGGCTCAGCGGCCATGGCTCACGGGCCCAGCCGCTCCGCGGCACGTGGGATCCTCCCATACCGGGGCGCGAACCCGGTTCCCCTGCATCGGCAGGCGGACGCGCAACCACTGTGCCACCAGGGAAGCCCAGCCCTCAATATTTTAATGTTAACAAGAGCCCGCCATCCTGAGTATTCCCTCCTGAACTGGTCATTTTAGAACTGTGTAGTAATCCACAGTTATTTCAAAATAAAAGTTTAATTAAAACAGACTATACAGTTTTTTCTATAGGTATCTAAAAATTTACCAGTATTTTAAATTAAGGTTTGTGCTCACCATATTTTGGTAACCTCCATGCCTTCTTATTTGAGTTCACATGATTTTCTTCCCTTAGTAGTTAATTTACCCAAACCAAAACATCTTAGCTTTCATATGCCTGTAAACATTGTGTAATGGATTTTGAATGATTGGTTGTATAACATTTCTTGGTTGATGAGTTTTTTATTGTTGTTTCGTTTGTTTGTGATTTGTGTTTTTTTAGCACTGCCCAGAATGGACATCTTTTGTTGCTGCCTAAAGTCAGCTTTCAGTTTAGTTGCCCTTCCTTTGAAGATAGTTGTAATTTGAGCTTTCCGGTTTTTTCTTTCTGGTGATGATAATATGTCTATATGTGGACATACTGTATTTATCCTTGGCACTAGCAATTCTCTTGTAATCTACAATGTGATTTTTCTTTCATTTTGGAAACATTTCAGCTACTTTTATTCAAATTTTGCTTTTCCATATTTCCTTTTTTGTTTCTTTAGAACTTCGATCAAGTATGTGCTAGAATCCTCAATCTATCTTCTCTCTTAATTGTTCTTTCATCTCTCTCTCCCCTCCCTATCTCTCTATTTATTATTGCCTGGGGGGGCAGTATTTGGGGTAAATTGATGTTGATAGTACAGAAAGGTCTATTCCCTTCTTTAATAATGGGAAGGGGTTTTTTTTTGGCTTGCTTTTTATTTAACTCAACAGAAGAATGTATTTTGGTTTTATTATTCTCAGACAATGATGCCCGAATATTTCATCTATGCTACAACTTTCCAAGATAGCAAACAACTCAAATAATAGTTCTTTTTATGCTTCCATATGTTTTTTTGTTTTGTTTTGTTTTTGCCCTCCATAATACATTTACTTCTTGAGCTTCCATAATTCCACGGTTTAAGTATTTCTTCAAAATATACCCAATGACACATTTTGTTTTGGAAGAGAGAAAAAAATCTGGTTGACAATCACTATTGACCCTGAGTATTATTTTGGACTCTGATTTGGAGGACATAAAAGATCCATGAAATTGTTACACTTTTATGTTCATATAAATGTCAAGTTAAATGATATATTGCCTACTTTGAGGTTTAGATGATTAGAATTTCTAGCTGAGTGCAAAGAATGAATCCAGTTCCAAGTTTAATCCAGTAGTGATATCTGACACTATAAAAGACCTTCTGCATTTTAGCTACTATTGAAAAAGTTAAACAAAACCCTGGATGTGAATAAATACGAAGAACTCTTCTACATATAATGAGCTCACATCAAGTGGTGTATAGGTAGCATGGGAAATAATTTCATGTAGACATTTAAATTTCCTCTGTGAGGACAAGTGTTAAACTATTGTGATATGAATGACAACTATTTCCATCAATCACTCAGACTCTTGAAGTTTTATATGAAGTCTCTATTCCTAGTCAATTTTTTCAATTGTTTTCATTCAATTAAGTGTTGTCCCTAAATTTAAACAGTTCTATATTTGTCCCCTACATAAATTTTTGGTATATAGACATGGTTAGTTGATGTTTTGACTTGTCAAATCATTGAGTTCAAATATTTCTGTCTGTCATCCCCAATTATTTCTGTCTGTCATCCCAATTACAAATGACAAGTATTCACCCAGTTTTGTGGAAGAACCACCAAACCCAGACTATGTATTTGCTCAGGTTTTTTTTTTTAAGTGAGAAATTCAGTAATATTACAAAATGCAAATGTATTAATTCCTTTGAGCCCCCCCCTCTCAAATCTTAAATTTAAGATTTAAGCCCCCATCTTAAATCCAATGTTCATTGCTGATTAGGATGTTAAGCAGTAACTTACTTGACTGTTAAAAACTAGATCTTTAGTCTTTTCCCTTGAAAGGTATTCTTTTTTAAACTTGCATTCAGGTTGCACCTGGCTTTGTTTACTCAGTTATTCTTGCTTGTGTTTGCCCAGGCCTGGTAGCACTTTTCAACATGGAAAGATGGCTTTTACAGGGGTGGCTGAAGTCACAGTGGGGGATCCAGCGGCCACAGAGTGCTCTGAAAGCAGGGCTCAGTGACAGGTGAAAATGTGATTCTGAGAGGTGTGATGGAAATTTTGAAGCCATAATGTGTCATCCTCTCCCCCCCACACCCCAAGTGACCATGTGCACCCACTCTCTCCAGATATTTACATTTTCTCAGAATAACACTGTTTAAAAAAAGAAAAACAAACAATACCATGGATTCTGTCATATTGAATTGAATTTCCAAAGTGGCTAGGGAAAGAATAACAATGGTGATAAATGTGCTGGGAAGAAAGCCAGATGCTTTTTTGAATAGATTCACAGGATTTTCAGTTGGAAGGTGTTAAAGAGGTTCTTTTTTATTTTTTTCCCTCTGGGGAGACCAAATACCTAAGCAGAAAACAGAATCAGACTGCATTGTGCAGATTCACAGGAGCCTTTAGACTTTGACCTCTCCTAAGCTTAGGCTGATGAAGAATTCTATTTTATCCTGGGTCTGTTAGTTCTTATGCACTCCCATTGTTCGCATAAGCCCCTCTAATATCAGAGGTGGGAACTGAGGGCTTTCTATTTCCTTTTTGCTGGAGAACCCTGTGATGAATATACAGGTAACTTTCAGGGAGGGGAAAAATCTCCCCCACTCCTCTTGGTTCTTTTGGCTGTTGTTGTAATTAAGTGGACACAAGGCAGGTTAACAGGAAGAAAAAAAAGAATAATTCATACGGGAGCTCACAGAAATAAGAGACTGAAATAAATGAACAAAGGAGGCAGCTTTTTATAATGGCGGCGGGGGACAGTAAATTAGTAAAGCATTGAAAAGACAAAGGAGTTTGGGCTGAGTGTAGTAAATTAGAAAGTAAAGTGGTAAAGAAGTAATGAGGTTTGTTTCTACAGCCTTCTCTGGTGATAAGGATGTCTTTTTACCTCCTGATACAAAGAGGGCACCTTTGACGTGGGAGATTTATTTCCTGCTTTCAGGGGGACTAAGGAGGGTCAGAGTGTCCTTATATCAGTTGTTTCAGTAACTTTAATTGAAAATAATCAGTATACCAAAGTGACATATTTGGGGGCAGCCTTCCCTGAACCCCATCATAAGGAAAAAATGAAGCAAGTATCTTCCTATAATAGTAGTAGTAGTAATAATTATAATGATAATAATAACCATTTTTTGAGATAAGTATGGCCATGCTTTTTGCTGAGAGATTTTCCCACACTCTCACTGAATCATCAATAGAAGTGACCATCATTGTTACCATATTACATTTGAGAAAAATGACTCTCGGCCAGGTTAAGTAGTTGCCTAAGGTCATACTGCAAGTTCATGGCCATGACTGCTTGAACCCATGGTGCTCTAACTCCAGTAATACCTTATTACAGGCAAGTATTCACTGATACTCTGTCCATGGTGAAGTGAATCTTTGTAAAATAAGGCTTTCAAAATGTGGATGTCATATCAACAAATTGTGGGTAGGGTATGTTATGGTGTATTAGAATTTTGGGAACCACTGGAGACCTTTGGAATTGGAATTACTGGTCATGAAACGTCAAAAAGAAGCAAACGTATACAGCTGTGAGTAAGACTTGGCCTGTTTTGAAGATAACTGTCTGTTTCTTATATGAATCTACAAGTATCAAACAGTTAACATTAATTTTGTGATTATTACTGTTAAGTATTAAAAAGAATAGGAACCATTTGCAGTAGGAGATTCCTATCTTGCATGTATATAATTTCTTCCTAGCAGTGTCTGCCTCTCATCCTAGAAGCTATAAATATACTTTGTTTTCCCACTTGCTTTGCAGTTAGGAAAAAAAGACATGTAACCAGTGCTGGCCAGTTGGAGCTGAGAAGCTTTGGAGGTACTTCTGGGAAATGTTTTACATCCTCATAAAGATAGACATGGAGGGAAGGACCTCTCCCTTCTCTGGAAGCTAAGGATCTCCCTGTGATGCCTGGGACTACTATAGCTGTCTTAGGAACCTGAGGAGAGAAGAGACAGGTGGGGAGAACCTAGGAACCTGATGAGGTGACTGAACACCTGAGTTAATCCTGGGACTCTGTCCACAGATGGATTTTTACGTGAGGAAATATATTTATTTTTGTTTAAACCATTTAAATTACAGTGTGCTCTTGCTTGCAGCTGTAAAATTCCTAAATGGTAAGGAGACTTCCCCAAAGAAGAGGCATTAGCATGGACATATAAAGGATGAATAGTTCTTGGCTAGATGAAGGAGTAAGGAGAGTTGCATGCACAAGCAGGACAGAAGTTGGTTGAAGCTGTTTGAAGTGCTGTGTCACGTTTGTAAAATAGAAGTTAGAACAGTATGGAATAGAGTTTAAAACAAAGAAAAAAAAGAGGGAAAGCAGTGCATGATGAATTCAGAAGTAAGAAGATACCAGATCATATAAGGATTGTAGGCCATGGCAAGGAGACTGAACATCATCCTAAGAGTGGGAAGTTTATTCTAAGGTTTGGTTAACAAACAAATATTCATGTGCCTGGCACACAGTGAGGTCAAACAAACTGAAATGTCAGAGTTTAGATCAGAGAAAGGTTTATTGCAGGGCCTAGCAAGGAGAATGGGTGGCTTATGCTAAAAAAAACACCCAAACTCCCCAATGGTTTGGGAGAAGTTTTTATAGGCAAAACTTGGGGTGAGGGCTGCAGGGTGTGTGACTTTCTCCTCATTGGTTGGTGGTGAGGTAACAGGGTGGTGTTCCAGGAATCTTGTGCTCAGCCTGAAGTTGCCATCCTCCATCTGGATGGGGCTCTTGGTTCTTGCAGGAGCACTCAAAGATACTGTTCTGTATATCCCTTGAAGTGGAACCAGGATCTTGCCTTAATAGCTGCACTATTGTTTCTTCTTTACTCTTCCTTGGTTTGTGTATTCCCTTACTTCCCTAGTTAACAACGGTTTGAATCTGCTCTTTGGTATTCAGGAAGGACTAGGAGTCTGAAGCCTTTATCCTGCAAATAAGAAAGGGGGACATGGAAAGGCTTCTGTGCCCAGGAGGACTCGAGAGAGTCCTGTTCAGTTTCAATTTTAAGAAGGATAGAGATCTGCTAAGGACAAGGGCTTAGAGTAAGCAGAAGCACTGGTGGAAGTGGAAGAAAGCACAGATTAGAGAACAGAAAACAAAGAGGAGAAGGATTTGTAATGTGGCTGTTCAGTTGGGAGGGAGATCACACAGGAGTTTGCAGATCATGTCAAGAGTAACACCTGTTCTGCTCACATGGATGTGGGCATGGGGTCTGCAACTCTGTCCGTGAACTTTCTATTCCTCCCTGACCTCAGCCCCACGGGTACAGATGTGTGACCACGTTGATCTTTACAACACTAATGTAGTCATCATCTTTTCTGCCCCTCTCCAAAACCTTGCTTTGTTTTAGAAAATGTGGAAACAAAACTTAGACTGTGGCCAATACCTGCCCAAAGTCTCACTTGAATTAGGGACATATTTAGGCCTGGAGCCCTGGTCTTATTTTTTTTTTTTATAAATTTATTTTTATTTATTTTTTTTTTTGGGTGCGTTGGGTCTTCATTGCTGCGCACGGGCTTTCTCTAGTTGCGGTGAGCGGGAGCTACTCTTCGTTGTAGTGGGCGGGCTTCTCATTGCAGTGGCTTCTCTTGTTGCGGAGCTCAGGCTCTAGGCACATGGGCTTCAGCTGTTGTGGCTGCAGGCTCAGTAGTTGTGGCGCACAGGCTTAGTTGCTCCGTGGCATGTGGGATCTTCCCAGACCAGGGCTCGAACCCATGTCCTCTGCATTGCCAGGCAGATTCTTAACCACTGCACCACTGTGGAAGCCTCAGAGCCCTGGTCTTGCTGCGCACGGGCTTTCTCTAGTTGCGGTGAGCGGGAGCTACTCTTCGTTGTAGTGGGCGGGCTTCTCATTGCAGTGGCTTCTCTTGTTGCGGAGCTCAGGCTCTAGGCACATGGGCTTCAGCTGTTGTGGCTGCAGGCTCAGTAGTTGTGGCGCACAGGCTTAGTTGCTCCGTGGCATGTGGGATCTTCCCAGACCAGGGCTCAAACCCATGTCCTCTGCATTGGCAGGCAGATTCTTAACCACTGCACCACTGTGGAAGCCTCAGAGTCCTGGTCTTGTGACTCCCAGTCAAGCAATCTTTCCAAATGGCCATCTTTCCCAGAAATCATCCCCAGAATGTGGATAAGACTTCATTAGGATCATGCAGAGTTTGTTATTTATTTATTTATTTTATTTTTTCCCTTTTTTTCTTTCTTTTCTTTTTATTTTATCTATATGGGAAAATGGATGTTAGCTGAATCTATTGTGGTAATTATTTTACAATATATTTATTGAATAAATCAGACCATCATGCTATATGCCTTAAACTTATGTAGTGATATATATCAGTTATTTCTCAATAAAACTGGTCAGAGGAGGGAGAAAATCAACTATAAAATAGCTTCACTTAGGAAACAATTGTTCAGAATTTATTTCTTCCTGGAAGTTTTCCGAATGTTGTCTTTAATAGAAAAATAAAGAGGCAAAAGTTCAACACTGTGACTGAAAGCCTTCTTTCAGAATCCTCCTTTATTTATGATTAATATTAGCCTTATCTTATGAGTTCTTCATGAGTAAGATAGGTAGATAAAGATTTTTTTTGACTTTTTTTTAATACAGCAGCTTCTTACTAGTTATCTATTTTATACATATTAATGTATACAGAGTGTTTTATTTATAAATCTGTGGCATTACTGTATTAATCGTTTGTCTACTAAAACTTGTGGCATCGAATTCTTTGTCCCGACCCCAACGGACTAACTGATGATCAGAGGACAAAATACAGAACGTGAGCTAAGAAATACGAAAGTGATGGGGCAAGGATGTTGGGAAAGGTCAGAAGCTGACAACTTTCACCATCCAAGGACTAGGAAGGTAGGGGTGATGAGCTGGCTGGGTGGTAACCGAGACCATGTATCCCTGAAGGGGCAGCTGATACTAGTCCTCAGCCAGGCGTTGCCCTATAGGAATGTAGGTCCTGGGTTGCCTGATCTTCCCATTTTTAAAGAGAACCTGGAAATTTGGATTTGCATGTGAAACAACAGTTAACATTTTAAAATGTTTGCTTAAATTGGTATTTAATGTTTGCATAAATTGTTTGTAAAACACTTTATAGGCAGCAGTGAAAACAAAAACTATCTCAAGTAATTTCCCCTTCTGGGGAGGAGTGATTTTCAGGGTTTGTTTTTTTTTTAAATTTTTTTTCAGGAGAAAAATGTTTGTTTATAGGTCATATGTAAAATATTACTAATATCATGTGAATTATTAAACCTACATAGAGCCCAAAGCAAATTAGATGAAATTCACTATATTAGTTTCCTGTGGCTGCTGTAACAATTATAAGAGTGACTTAAAACAAATATATTTTCCCATAGTTATTGAGTTCAGAATTCCAAAATCAATTTCAATGGGCTGGAACTGAGGTGTCAGCCATATTCCCTCCAGAGGTTCTTGGGGAGAATGCACTCCTTGTCTCTTCCAACTTTTGGTGGCTGCTGGCATTCTTTGGCTTGTGGCAACATCTCTCCAGTTTTCAAAGCTAACATCTTCAATCTCTCTCTGCTCCATCTTTATCTTGCCTTCTCCTCTGTGTCTGATGTGTCTCCCTCTGCATCCCTGTTACAAATATACACATGATTAAATTCAGGGTCCACCCTGATAATGCAGGATAAGTTGCTCATCTTAAAATCCTTAATTTAGTCACATTTGCAAAGAAGCTCCTTCCATGTAAGGTAATGTTCATAGGCTCTCTGAATTAGGACATGAATGTCTTTTTTTGGAGGGGGGATTTTTCACCCTCTCACATGGGCATTTTAACGTTTTGCTTGAGAATGCTGTATACCTTAATTAATATCTCAAGTTACGACATGTACATCTAGGGTGATATTTGATGTTAGTTATTGGTTATGGTTATTGGTTACATATTTAGTTATGAATATAAATCCTTATTTCAAAAAATCCTTAATGATTTCAGTATATTTTACTGATTCCTTAGCAGAATTGACTGGATCTTCACTGCTTCTACATCAGCATGTGGCAGATAAAGCAGCTCAATAGAAGTGGCTGTTCTGCCATTTTCTTGGTGTTCGCTCATACTTGTATCGTTCTTACTATCTTCATCTGTGTTTTCTTAATGCCACTTGTTAATTCTTTAAAGTTTACTTTATCTAGCTATAGCTAAATTAATCTGTAAATCTGTTTAACCTGACACAGTTGAAGTATGATATTTTGCAATACACGGAGAGCAAAAAATGAGTCAGTTCATCCTTGTAAACTCCCGTCACAGAACCCCCTCCTTTGCTAAGGTTGCCCTGATGCCACGTGTGACTTGCAACTGCTGACATAAAGGACAGAATAACTGTGCTAGTGTCCATCCAAGTCCTGACTGTCAGAAAAACTCAATTTCTTAATTGAGATTAATGATGTATCTAGGTCTTATGTTGGGTTCCCTAGAAGCAGAGCCGAAGATGGGAATTCTTGGCAAGCAATTTACTGAAGGGGTGCTCTGAAATACACCCATAAGGGAGTGAAGGAAACAGGATTATGAACAGGGAAGGTTGGCAGGGACCTAATTTCAGGAGAAGTCAAGGCTCAGCCTGATCTCACTGGAGCTCTGGAGTATAAACTGTACCACAGTGGTCTTATAACCTAAAGGTAAGGGAGTCTGGAGTGTTAAACCCAACATCAGTGTTTGATTGTGACAGCCTCCTCCAGGAAGGGTACAGCCTCCAAGGCATGCTCTTGGCAAGATGGTTCCTGTAAGTCAAGGGCAATCCTCTGGACGGTAGTGCGGGTAGGGGCCATTAGCAGCCATCTGCAGCAGCTGGAGGACGGGCACGCCAGCTAGATTAAGGGAAATCTGGGTGGGATACTATCAGCAGCTATTACAAAATATGAATAGAAATTGGGTGTGTCAATCCAGTAGCCCACTTTTAAGGCCACTGGGCTAAAGAAGGAGTTCTCAACCTTGGCACTATTCATATTTTTGGCCAGGTTATTCTCTGTTGTTGAGAGCTATGCATTGTATAATGTTTAGCAGAGTCCCTAGCTTTTACCCACTCGATGACCACTAGTAACCATATCCCACCCTCACACTGCTGTGATAATAAAAGTGGCTTCAGTGTGGGTGAAATTAATGTCCTCCACAGGCCTTTCCACATCAATATGGAAAAGAAGGAAGTTAACTGTTGAATTAGCACAACTCTACATGTATATAGATAGCCCATAAGAGACAACAAGGTAAAAAAAAAAAAAGTCACATTATTTATATAGCAACACAAATAGAAAGTTCTCATGGGAATTAAAGTAGCTTCTTAGTTAATTGTCCTCCTCTGAAAGAATAATGAAATGTCTTATATCCCCAAAAGGCATTTAGATTCTCCCTGAATGACAGTTACATCCTGACTTGGGCTTCTATGTTAACTCTGTTAATAAATATTTACATTTCAAGGGGTAATGGGCCTGTGGCTTTGGAGACATCTCTGCACTGTAGATGGAGCTTTTCTACTCCCTGGAAATATTTGTCTACAATCTGAGTATTAAAGAAATGTCTCAGTCCTATTATGTCTTCTAGGAGACTCTTTAAAGAGGAGAAGAGGGGGCAGCTGATTCCTTTCCCTTTACAAGCAGAGAAAACTTAGTAAAAAAAAAAAAAAAAAAAAGGAAAAGTAAGATTGCCAAATGTCCCTTGGGGAACAAGATGCACCCAGTTGAGAACCATTAGCCTAGAGCAAAGGGTGACCAGATTAGCAGTCAGGTGGCAACGTGAAGTCAAATAAGAACTTGGAGAAAGCCATGGGAAAAAAACAATCTTTGCTCATAACAGTTTTGTCTTGGATTTGTTAAATAAAACAGGGAGGCAATCAGACTAAGGAGGCTCTACTGCCGTGGAGGCCTATATAAGTAGTAAATAAGCCTGTAAATGGATCAAGTTTATGAAATAGAAACCTATGGACCATGGATCACAAATAGCCAAGTAGGCTTTAGGCCACAGCACATAGACAATTTCCTTATCTTGCTTCCTCCTCTACTCTATAAAAGTCTCTCCTTGAGCTCCTGTTGGAGGAGCACTCATAACCACTTCTAGTTTGGTGTTGCCTGATTTGATTTTTGCTAAAATAAACTCTTAAGTTTTTGTTTTGTTTTTTTAATGTATGCTTCAGTTTATCTTTTAACTGTTCAAAACTGTTCTTTTGATTTTGGGATCATTTGGTTACTATTAAATCCTCATATTATTATAATATTACTACTACAGAGGGCCAGTATTAGAATAGGAGTGAATTTCAATAAAGGAGAGTTTTGTACATCTTCTCCCTCATCCTCTTTTTCTGGCTTGGAACCAGGCAATGGAGCTTATTTCCTTTGGTCAGGAATAGACTGAATGACTTATCTTTTACTAATTGTCTTTCATTGTTCTCTTTGTTTCCTTAGGAAATTGCTTTTGAATACTTGGCTAACCTTTTTTTTCCCCTTTATTCGTGCCTTCTTACGGCTGTCTGATAGAAATCTCATTTCCTTCATCTGTTATATTTTTAAGACCTAGATTCCTTTATTTGCTGTATAATATATTCATAACTTGGGTTCTTTAAAACACAGTGCCAGATTTAATTATGGCAAGAAACTGGGATGTCTAGAGTGGCTGGCAGTGTCCCCCACCCTCAAGGCTGAATTAAAGATGGTATAAGTTATGGGATATCACAAATAGCAAAATAGAAAGCAAAAATGATACCTATTATTCTGATCATTATAGGTCATTGGTTGTGATGACGGTGGGAGGAAACTGAAGTTGGGAGGAAATTTAAAAAGACTTAGTCATGTTGGGCAGTGAATGGTGCATGTATTCCTCATGGATGCCCCTTGCTTTGAAGAAGGCTTGGGGACTGGATGTTTTCTTCTCTTTGTGCTAATAAAGTCTCCTGAGATAGAGTATGGTCTCTGCCTTCATTTGTATCTTATAACATGAAGATGTCATAACCTTAGAAGAGAGTTTCTTGGTACAGGCACTTCATACAGACTCATGAAATAGTTGAGTATTTAAATGGCATCTCTACATGCACAGCTGTTAGAATCCTGGGTTGGAGAGGAAGAAAACTTTACCCTTCTAGGTTCTTCTGGCTGGTTGAAGAATTAAATTGACATGAGACAGATGAACAAGAGAAAATCAAATCTAACTTCATATGTTCAGGAACCCTACTTACACGAGAGGTTCAAGGACTCCCCAGACTTGAAAGATTCAGCTACAGAAAGGTAAGATGAAGTATATACAGTTGACCTTTGTAAAATGTGGGAGTTGAGGCAGCAACCCCCAAACAGTTGAGAATTGGTGTGTCACTTTACAGTTGGACCTCTATATTCATTGTTCCACATTCATGGGTTCAAACAACTGTGGGTCAGGCCGTACTGTAGTATGTGTTTACTGAAAAAATGCCTGTATAAGTGCACGCACACAGTTCAAACCTGTGTTGCTCAACAGTCAACTATATACCATGCTAAGGTAAGGAATGAGATTGGGGCTTGGGTCTTCCAAAGACAAGAGGGTTACTCACAGCAGAAGGAGAGCAGATGTTTGATAATGAGAGGTTTGCCCTGCCATATAGATGGGGCCACTTAGATAAATTTTACCTGTATTTCTGGGGAAGATCCCCAATTTAAATTCTTCTAGGTAGTTAAGGGAGGGGCCATTGTTTGTCTTGAGCCCACAGTGTGTCCCTTGCCTTTAGCTCAAAATACTCCACGTGCCAAAGTAGTACAACTTGGGGAGATCTGTTCTGAACACATACACTGGGGTTTGTGTCTGGAGAGTCTGTTCCACGTCTCCCTCTATTTCAAGTAGAAACAAGTAGAAAAATGTCAGGCTCTAGCTTGAACAGTAATAACTGAGGTGTGTGTGGAACAGAGGTAACAACTAGTCAGGATACAAGTGACTAAGTATGAGCTGGGTAGGCTTCCTGTTTTACCCAGAGGGGATGTTTGTAGCTTTATTGTATGCGTATTCCCTCTTTCTAGTTAATACTTTGTGTCAGTGGAAAAGTAGGCATTACCTGTAGTGCACCCTTAGGCCTTATATTCTGATTCTATGGGAACTATTTAAGAATTCTGTGAACTGCAGATACCTTGTAGGCATGTGAATTCTGTCTGGTCTGGAAGAGGTTCACTTGGCTTCCTTTCGTGTTCCTTTTCTGTGAGGGACAAACAAAAATTAGTTGTGTCGGGACTTCCCTGGTGGCGCAGTGGTTAGGAATCTGCCTGGCAGTGCAGGGGACATGGGTTCCATCCCTGGTCCGGGAAGATTCCACATGCTGCAGAGCAACTAAGCCCGCATGCCACAACTACTGAGCCTGCGCTCTAGGGCCTGTGAACCACAACTACTGAAGCCTGCATGCCTAGAGCCTGAGCTCTGCAACAAGAGAAGCCAGTGCAATGAGAAGCCCACGCACCCCAACAAAGAGTAGCCCCCACTCACCGCAACTAGAGAAAGCCCACACGCAGCAAGGAAGACCCAACACAACCAAAAATAAAATAAATAAATTTATTTATTAATAAAGCCTCAATAAATTTAATAAGATTGATATCATATGAAGCATCTTTTCTGATCACAACGCTATGAGATTAGAAATCAGTTACAGGAAAAAAACATAAAAAACACAAACACATGGAGGCTAAACAATACGTTACTAAATAACCAAGAGATCACTGAAGAAATCAAAAAATATCTAGCAACAAATGACAATGAAAACAGGACGATCCAAACCTATGGGATGCAGCAAAAGCAGTTCTAAGAGGGAAGTTTATAGCTATACAAGCCTACCTCAAGAAACTAGAAAAATATCAAATAAACAATGTAACCTTACAGCTAAAGGAACTAGAGAAAGAAGAAGCAACTAGAGAAAGAAGAACAAACAAAAACCCAAAGTTAGTAGAAGGAAAGAAATCATAAATATCAGAGCAGAAATAAATGAAATAGAAACAAAGAAAACAATAGCAAACATCAATAAAGCTAAAAGCTGGTGCTTTGACAAGATTAACAAGATTGATAAACCATTAGCCAGACACATCAAGAAAAAGAGGGAGAGGACTCAAATCAATAAAATTAGAAATGAAAAAGGAGAAGTTACAACAGACACCTCAGAAATACAAAGCACCCTAAGAGACTACTACAAGCAATTCTATGCTAATAAAATGGACAACCAGGAAGAAATGGACAAATCCTTAGAAAAACACAACCTTCTGAGACTAAACCAGGAAGAAATAGAAAATATGAACAGGCAAATCTCAACTCATGAAATTGAAACTGTGGTTAAAAATCTTCCAACAAACAAAAGTCCAGGACCAGATGGCTTCACAGGTGAATTCTATCAAACATTTAGAGAAATCAAAGTTATACACCATATTAACAAATTGAAGAAGAAAAACCATATGACCATCTCAATAGATGCAGAAAGAGCTTTTGACAAAATTCAACACCCATTTATGATAAAAACTCTCCAGAAAGCGGGCATAGGGGGAACCTACCTCAACATAGTAAAGGCCATATACAACATACCCACAGCAAACATCATTCTCAATGGTGAAAAACTGAAAGCATTTCCTGTAAGATCAGGAATGAGACAAGGATGTCCACTCTTGCCACTACTGTTCAACATAGTTCTGGAAGTCCTAGCCAAGGCAATCAGAGAAGAAAAAGAAATAAAAGGAATACAGATTGGAAAAGAAGAAGTAAAACTGTCACTGTTTGCAGATGATTTGATACTATACATAGAGAATCCTAAAGATGCCACCAGAAAACTACTACAGCTAATCAATGAATTTGGTAAATTTGCAGGATACAAAATTCACAGAAATCTCTTACATTCCTAAACACTAATGATGAAAAATCTGAAAAAGAAATTACGGAAACACTCGCATTTACCACTGCACCAAACAGGATAAAATACCTAAGAATAAACCACCTAGGGAGAGGAAAGACCTTTTTGCAGAAAACTATAAGACACTGATGAAAGAAATCAAAGATGACAAAAGCAGATGGAGAGATATACCATGTTCTTGGATTGGAAGAATCAATATTGTGAAAATGACTCTACTACCGAAAGCAATCTACAAATTCAATGCAATCCCTATCAAATTTCCAATGGCATTTTTTACGGAACTAGAACAAAAAATTTTAAAATTTGTATGCAGACACAAAAGAGACCCCTAATAGCCAAAGCAGTCTTGAGGGAAAAAAACGGAGCTGGAGGAATCAGCCTCCCTGTCTTCAGACTATGCTACAAAGTTACAGTAATCAAGACAATATGGTACTGGCACAAAAACAGAAATATAGATCAATGGAACAAGAAAAAAAGCCCAGCGATAAACCCCTGCACCTATGGTCAACCAGTCTATGACAAAGGAGGCAAGGATATACAATGGAGAAAAGACAGTCTCTTCAATAAGTGATGCTGGGTAAACTGCACAGCTACATGTAAAAAAAATAAAAATGAAATTAGAACACTCCCTAACACCGTACACAAAAATAAACTCAAAATGGATTAGAGACCTAAATGTAAGACTGGACACTATAAAACTCTTAGAGGAAAATATAGGCAGAACACTCTTTGACATAAATCACAGCAAGCTATGTTTTGTTCCACCTCCTAGAGTAATGGAAATAAAAACAAAAATAAACAAATGGGACCTAATGAAACTTCAAAGCTTTTGCACAGAAAATGAAACCATAAACAAGACGAAAAGACAACCCTCAGAATGGGAGAAAATACTAGCAAATGAATCAATGGACAAAGGATTAATCTCCAAAATATAGAAACAGCTCATTCAGCTCAATACTAAAGAAAGAAACAACCCAATCCAAAAATGGGCAGAAGACCTAAATAGACATTTCTCCAAAGAAGACATACAGATGGGCAAGAAGCACATGAAAAGCTGCTCAACATCACTAATTATTAGAGAAATGCAAATCAAAACTACAGTGAGGTATCACCTCACACCAGTTAGAATGAGCATCATCAGAAAATCTACAAACAACAAATGCTGGAGTGGGTGTGGATAAAAGAGAACCTTCTTTCACTGTTGGCGGGAATGTAAATTGATACAGCCACTATGGAGAACAGTATGGAGGTCCCTTAAAAAATGAAAAATAGAACTACCATATGACCCAGCAAGCCCACTACTAGGCATATACCTAGAGAATACCATAATTCAAAAAGACACATGCACCCTAATGTTCATTGCAGCACTATATACAATAGCCAGGTCATGGAAGCAACCTAAATGCCCATCGACAGGCGAATGGGTAAGGAAGATTTGGTACATATATACAATGGAATAATAGCCATAAAAAGGAAGGAAATTGGGTCATTTGTAGAGACCTGGATGGATCTAGAGACTGTCATACAGAGTGAAGTAAGTCAAAAAGAGAAAAACAAATATCGTATATTAACGCATATATGTGGAACCTAGAAAAATGGTACAGATGAACCAATTTGCAGGGCAGAAATAGAGACACCGATGTAGAGAACAAATGTAGGGACACCAGGGGGGGAATGTGGTGGGGCGGCGGTGGTGGTATGATGAATTGGGAGATTGGGATTGACATGTATACACTGATATGTACAGAAGGGATGACTAATAAGAACCTGCTGTATAAAAAAATAAAATAAAATTCAAAAATTCAAAAAAAAATTAGTTGTACCTCCATTTTGTACTTTATTTCAAGATTTCTTTATAGAAAGGTATGCATCTGTGACTTTTCCTTTGCACAGTTTACAACATCTGCTGGTTCCCGCATGAGTTGAATAAAATCTTTAACCCATGTTAATTTTTATACCTCTATGCGAATCATGATTTTTACCGTCCCCTAATTTTTCTTTTTTTAACAATAGATTTACCCCCTTTGTCTCTGGAGTTCTGGGAACTTATGTTGTAAAGTTCATCAGAACCAGGTTGATGCTTGAACCTGGACATCAGTCATATTGATGGGATCAGAAATTAGTTTTTGTTATCCCATTACCCCACACTATATATATGGCAAGTTGCCTCTCTCTTACTGAAAATGTTCCTTTTTGTTCAATCTACTTGGATAGGCACCTTTTCTTTCTTATACTTAGAAATAATGAAATGACCAATTTTCTATAAATAGAGAAATCATGAATATTGTCCCATTGTTTTGATAGTCCAAAGGATTTAAGTGTTTAAAATAGTTGCTGGGAGATGTAAGTTTCATGGTGTAATAGTTTGTTCCCTGGGATTGCTTACTTGAATTATTCTCATTTTGTAGCATGGGTGAAACCACCAGCTATAGTATAATAAATTCATCAGCCTAGATGTTTGGCATAAAGGGAAGCCATAGGTAGCAATATCAAAATAAGCAATTGAAAGCTAATGTTCTCCTGATTGACAGAGCTATTGTTCCTGAGAATATGACAGGATCAGTTAAATCTATGAAAATCAAACACTGTTCTAGCCTCTTGCTTTGCATCTGCAGAGCTCTCCTTCACTGGAGAAGCACACCTAAAGGAATAGATCTTCTTGGCAGGACCATTAATCTTTCTCTATGAGATATGAACATATTAGAGTTGATTCTCATGTGAAATTACTGATGGTGTTAGACTGAAAGATAAAATAAATGAATTCAGTTCAAACTAACAAGATGTGAAATCAGATGCGGGAGATGGATGGATATATACCTTAAACCTTATTTTTAATACATAAAGATCACAAACATCTGGGAGATGTCTTGTGTTCAGGTAGAAAGTAAAAGTGCAATACGTTTAGAAGTATCTGGAGGCTTGATTGCATTTATTTTTGGAAGGGTGAGGTGCTAGTAATACAAACACTGGTATATTCCCAGAGTTTCAAAGCAAGCTCAAGGTGGTTTCACTTAGGAAACATGTCCCGCTTCTTGAGATATTCTTGCCTTGATAATAAATAGTAATCTGGAGAGAATCTTGTACTGAAATGAGAGTGTCTTTGTAAATATATATATTTTTTTAGTATTTGGTTTGGATTCCATACCTGGGCTGAAAGTAAAATTTTTATCTTGTTGGGTCAGAACATAAGTAGCGACTTGAATAGTGCTGTTATTTTTAGCACTCTCTTCCCTTCCAACTCTTAAATTCTGAAATTACTTTTTAAAAACTGTTTATTATTATGAATATTTTATTGTCAGTTTGCGTAATGGGTGGATCCTTGCATCATGGGCCAAGGATGCACTTGAGAGGCTACATGTCCATCCTGTGAGCCTGGGAAGGTCTGAATAAAGACAAATACGACCATAGTTCCTGTTAATTTCACTTCCCTAACAAGGAGGGTTGACAGTGAACAGGCAAGAGTAGTCCTGGTCAGCTAAGCCTCCATCTTATTCATTACTTTGATGGATTTATCGAGCACCTTATGTGACAAATACTAATGAACAAAAAACTGGGGATTCATTGGTGAATGTTCAGAGTCAGATCTTATTTTCGTAGTTTAAGTTTAACAGGCAAGTCAGATTAAAGGAATAGCTTACAAATAAATCACTAAGTATTAAACCACTAAATTTTACCTCTCTTCACATCAATACCAGTGCAGGCATTGAAAAATCTCTTCCTCCTAATGTTTCAAAGTCCTTCGTAGAAAGTTATTTTCCCCATATTTTCAGTTGAGTAAGCCTGATATTAGTGGGCATGATTTTTGTAATGTTCCCCTCCATTGTTCTTTGCTGATAGAACCACCAGCAATTAACAGTGAGGATAAAGGGACAATGGTTAGGGAAGGGGAGGTAGAATAACAAACAGGACTTGGGGAGGAACTAATAGTCAGGGGAAAATTGCTTAAAGAGAAAAATAATCTGCACAGCTGTTCTTCTTGACTTTACTGTGTATTGTAAAAAATTGGGAAACTGAGCTCTCTTAATGCTGTCATCATGCGTGATAGCAAAATCAGTAACGATTATATCAGTACCTTAAAGTATTACCAATAAAAGAAAGAGGAGCATTTCTATTAAAAGGAATTACAACTACCTTTAGGGTAGTCTTAGAAATTCAAGTTAATAAGTATTATTTTGTTCTCTGCTCTACCTTGAGTTCTCTAGCAGTAACATGAGCTTTGTTTCCAAAAAGAAACACAAGATGAACCTGATACCTTGTGTGCTACTGCTTCCCCCTTTCTTTTTTTTTGGCTGACCAATCAACCTGATGGCTCAGTGAAATGGAAGTTTCCTGAATTGGGGACACTGGTCTTCACCTTTTGAAAAGCCCATTGGCAAGATAATGTTAAGTGCTCTTATACAGGTGTAATTCTGGAATAATTTTTCGCCTTGAAAGCCATCATATAAATCAGTCTTAATACCCCATTAAAATAAATGAATATGTGCTAATGATACCAACTCTTGCCTCTTTCCTGAACGACAGCTGGGGCTGGGGAGACAGAGCTATTCTGTGTCCAGTGGAATGTGTCCATGGAGACTGGATTGCTCACTTTCATGGACAAGCTAATCAAACACAGCTCAAACAGAAATCCACATCAATCTCTTAATCAGTGACTCATTCCAGCAGTTTCCAGCCCCTGCAATCAACCTGGTAATTGCTTCACCTGGCACTGCCTTGTTGGCGCTGGAAAGTCAAGGTCTGCTGTGCTTTACAAAGCTTGAATTTCAGAGAAAACTGTTTTGCATCGTTGACAAGAAATTTAACCCTCAGTATAGGTTTCTATGATTTTTTCTTTTTTCTGTTTGGGTTCAGCCTTAGGAAGTAGACATTACCTCAGTTTTCCAGAGGGGGAAATGATGGTTAGCAGAAGTTATTTTATGCAAGTCACATGGCCATTATACATCACAACCAGAATTCAAGCCAATTCTGTATAATTCTAACGTCTGTGTTCATCACTCAGAGAATGAAGCTGAGATGGATGGGCTTGTTGAGTGACTTCATAATCTTTGATTGGAAGAAAATTTCAAAATGTGAAATCTATGCCTCAGCAGCTATTTATAATTGCTTGTTTCTAAACCTTGTTTATATAGATTGGTAATGAAAACTACTTGTTATGAAACTGTCCTAGTATTAACCCTGACAGGATTTCCACTTTCTTCTGGTTATTTTTCTGTGCTTCCTTCTCTCTTCTCTGATGCTTCTGTATTTTTTCCCACCCTCCCAGGATCTACCCTGTGGTCAGTGTTCATTTTTTTGTTAAGTTTTTAAAACTTTGCTTTTCTCCTCCTGGCCTGGCAGGATAGTGGGCTTCCTTCTAAATAAGAGCAAGTTAAATGACGTTTGCATTTGTTTGCACATTTTACTCTTCCCTTTTTCTGAGGGAATTTAATCATCTAGTGAACATCAAGCTCTATCAAGGTTGTGAAATCTGATGGATATTTGGAGACCTGATGTTTGAAGGGAAAAACCTTAAACAGAAGAGCATACACTAGACACTTCTTACGAAGAAACTAACAGACACCTGTTTAATACCTGCCATGTGTGGGGCTTTGTGGCGGGTGGGCTTAAGCTGCAGAAGGTGATGAATCTTTGTCCCTCTAGATAACGTTTAATCCTCTTGTGTATGTCCCCGTAGCTGTCTGTGCTTTCCCCTTCATGACATTTCTCACAGTTGCAAATACTCACTGGATTATCTTCTCATAGTAGACTATAATTCTGTGAAGGTGAGCACCAATCTGTTAGCTGTTGTGCCTTGAGCACAGTGCCAGGTACAGAATTGAGCTTAATACTATGTTTTAATAAGTTGAATTCATCACCATCATAGTAGATTCAATTATCACTTGAACACTTACTTTGTGCAAGCTATGGTGCTCAGCATTGTGGGTTAGGAAGAAGCAGAACAAATCCCTCTCTTTATTGAACTCACAATTTAGTGGGAAGGAAATCAAGAAGATGCATGATATTTATTACACTATTAAAGTGATAGTAGCAGATACAGGATGTTATGTGTTGTTAGGTAGTAACCTCAGTGTGGTTACCATTGATGGTGCTACACGTGTTATGTGATATCAGTCATATGTTCTGCCCCAGGCTGCTGTCATCTCAGTTTTAATTTTTTATTATTTTTTTTAAAAATTTATTTATTTATTTATTTTGGCTGTGTTGGGTCTTTGTTTCTGTGCGAGGGCTTTCTCTAGTTGCGGCGAGGGGGGCGCCGCTCTTCATCGCGGCGCGCAGGCCTCTCACTGTTGCGGCCTCTCTTGCTGCGGAGCACAGGCTCCAGACGCGCAGGCTTAGTAGTTGCGGCTCACAAGCCCAGCCGCTGCGCAGCATGTGGGATCCTCCCGGACCAGGGCTCGAACCCATGTCCCCTGCAGTGGCAGGCGGATTTTCAAGCACTGCGCCACCAGGGAAGCCCCGTCTCAGTTTTTATAGGTGAGAACTAGAACTATTCTAAGGCCACACAATCACTCAGTGGTAGATCTGGGATTTGAACCTAAACTATCTGACTCCAAAGCCAGAACATTTGCTCCCAAAGCACAATGCTGTATGTAACAGTCTCCATACCTCTGTAAGAAGGGACATCTATTACTGATTTGAGGGTTGGACTACAACAAGTCTTCTGGAGGAAGTGATGCCTTGGGGAAATTTTTAAGGAGTTAGGATCCAGCTAAGTGAATTTTTAATTACACATTCAAAGTAGAGAGAAAAAAGATACATTTTGGGAAGTGTGGGTAGTGGAGGCTAGATAAAAGGCCAGATCCCAAAAGGAGGTATTTACTAGATGATGGAATTGATTTTATAAGTACAGGGGGAGTTTAAGATGAGGGTTTTATGCAGTCAGATTTACATGTGACCAGAGCAGTGGGGCTGGGGGTAAGTTTTTTAGACAGGAGTGGTGGAAACTTTATTCCCTTAGAATCTTGACAAGTCTGTCAAATCAATGCTATGTGCTTCCATAATAAACAAGGCCTCTCTTCTATGGAGACAGACAATGTAACAAGTGATTAAATGAGACAATTAAGGACTGGGACAGATGCTATCATGGGCAGGAGCTAGATGAAAGCTACATTGAGAAGCTGCTTTTAGCTGGAGAAAGCTGAGAGCGGTCCTCTGAGGAAGTGCTATTTGAGGCGCTATCTGAACAGTGGGGAAGGAGCCAGGGTCTGATTTATTTTTTTAAATGATCACTTTGTATGCGAAGAAAGAAGATTTTTTTTTTTCAATTGTAGTGACAGTGGTTCAAATATATCAGGGTTAATTACATAGAAAAAAAATGTAGAGAACACAGTCTGAGGCTGACACGGGAACTTGATGAAATCATCAGGGACCTAGGCCCCTGTCTTTTTGCTCTGCTTTCTTTAGCCCTGGGTTGCATCCTCACATATACAAAATGGCTGCTGGAACTCCACCATCCCTTCCATCAGCCACACAGTGGGGAGGCAGGGTGGGGGAAGGGTACCAGGATCATATGATAGCTGTCTGCTGGCTCACTGACTTCCAAATAATTAGCTACTTCTAACTGCAAGAGATGTCAGGAAATAGAGCCTTTTAAGCTAACTACACTGCTACCCAGAAGAAAACCAAGTTTCTTTTACTACGCAAGAATGCTTACTGGGAAGGCAACCAGCAGTTTCTGCCACAAATGTGTTGTGGCCAATGGATTGGAGGTGACAAAATATAAACGAGAAGGACCATTGAGATCTAGAAGATTGAAATTTTTGGCTCAAACTAGAATGAAGAGTGGGGTGATCATGGAGTAAAAAGTTAGAGATGGAGAAAAGGGTGAACTTGAGAGCTATTCTGAAGTTGGGACAGACAGGATTGACTGAGATTTCCCTCTCCCTTATTCATGCAATCGAGGATTTAAGGAGGACTTTTTTACTTTTAGCATGTTTCTTTCTGTTATAAAGTAAGAAAGGAGAGACACAGAAAGTTACTGGACAGGGTGGGGAGAAATGTGAAATTTATTTTTTTTGATTTGCAGATAACACATACACACACACACACACACACACACACTATATATATACATAAGGCCACTAGATAGCTAAGTTACCTACAGATCCAAGAGCTGCTTCTTCTGTGAGAGAGTTCTCAGGAGAATAAAGGGAACTCTTTTTAATCTTTTCTTTACAACCTGAGATTCTCACCATGCTGAGTTTTATGCATTTGACAGCTTCCCAATATAGATAAACTCAGTAATTGCTTTGATAGCAGACTCACCAGAGTCAAAAGGAAAAGGAAAAAATGCAATGCTATACAAATTTGGGGAAAGGGGGGCATTTTAGCAGCTTTCAATCTATTTGACTAAATGTAATATGAGATTTCCTTATGTCAAATACAGCCTAGCGAATACTAAACAATGTTGTCATGAAGCAGAGAAAATCAGGTTAAGCCAACTTATGAGTCTGGGTAGATTGACAGGCTTCGGTATTGGAATTCAAATATTAAGATGCAATAAAGCATGCACTTCCAGATCATGATGACTCTGAAGGGGTTTACAACGTAGTGAACTGAAATATTAGCCAAGAAATTAATACACACACAATACAGCATAATTTGTTTTCAGCACATTTGTCAGATTTCCACTTGGGGACCTGCAGGGTAAAATAGTCTTTTTCAAGAATAAAGATTGCACACAGAGCCCTCATAGATTTATGTTAATTTAAGGCAGGTAATTTCCACAGTGTCCTAGACATAAATTACGTAGTAGCCAAAGGGCACTGGGCGAGTGTTCAGGAGACTTGAGTTTGAGCCTTGGCTTCTCTATTTCTAGGCTTTGTGACCTAATCCTCAGTTTTCTCTTGTGAACGTGCAAGTTTTTATTACTGGTCGTGATAACAGTAAGCTAACCATGGATACTTTGACAATGTGGGGCAATACTGAGTTATTGATGTTATTGAGAAACTACTTAGGACTGAGTAGGGAGAGAGAAATCCTCTGAAATAATGAATCTTCCCACCTCCCTTGTTATTAGTAAATTTTTTTGCCTTTTGGTTGATTGATTAGAGTAAAAATGATCATCTAGCCTCCTGATGGGTGAATGCACCCTAGAGACATCTCAAAACCTCTATATACACACATGTACACAGATGTATATACAAATGAATACACACCATCTCTACCAACTGAGCCCTGCTTTTACCCACAGGTATGTACTTACACACACACTTATTCCTATGTGGTGTTGCCTTGTAATGATTTTTAACAATTGAATTGGTTGACAACTTATTTCATGTAAATATATGGACTCCTGGCTTCATAACAAAAAATTGCACCTTCCTGAGTGGCATCTGTAACCAGAAGTTCTATACCTTTTTAGGTGGGGCATAGACTTACCAGTTCACCGTAGTTCCTAAGAATTAGTGTGCAATTAACCTTGCCTACTTGACCCCTGCAGATACTCAAGTTTTCTGTTCTTGAGTTAGAGTATGATTTGACAAAGGATAAGATGCAACCAGTTGAATCTTCTCTCTTGATAATATTAACTTGTCCAGCAAGTCGTTTTTTTAAATAGATCTTTATTGGAGTATAATTGCTTCACGATACTGTTAGTTTCTGTTGTACAACAAAGTGAATCAGCCATATGCTTACATATGTCCCCATATCCCCTCCCTCTTGAGCCTCCCTCCCACCCTCCCTATCCCACCCCGCTAGGTGGTCGCAAACACCAAGCTGATCTCCTGTGCTATGCAGCTGCTTCCCACTAGCTACCTATTTTACATTTGATAGTGTATATATGTCCATGCCACTTTCTCATTTCGTCCCAGCTTACACTTCCCCCTCCCTGTGTCCTCGTCCATTCTCTATGTCTACATCTTTATTCCTGTCCTGCCCCTAGGTTCTTCAGAACCATTTTTTTTTTTTAGATTCCATATATATGTGTTAGTGTAAGGTATTTGTTTTTCTCTTTCTGACTTACTTCACTCTGTATGACAGACTCTAGGTCCATCTACCTCACTACAAATAACTCAATTTTGTTTCTTTTTATGGCTGAGTAATATTCCATTGTATATATGTGCCACATCATCTTTATCCATTCATCTGTCGATGGACACTTAGGTTGGGTCCATGTCCTGGCTATTGTAAATAGTGTTGCAGTGAACATTGTCGTACATGACTCTTTTTGAATTATGGTTTTCTCAGGGTATATGCCCAGTAGTGGGATTGCTGGGTCATATGGTAGTTCTATTTGTAGTTTTTTAAGGAACCCTCATACTGTTCTCCATAGTGGTTGTATCAGTTTACATTCCCACCGACAGTGCAGGAGGGTTCCTTTTTCACCACACCCTTTCCACCATTTATTGTTTCTAGATTTTTTGATGATGGCCATTCTGGCCGGTGTGAGGTGATACCTCATTGTAGTTTTGATTTGCATTTCTCTAATAATTACTGACCTTGAGGATCTTTTCATGAGCCTCTTGGCCGTTGTCTTTGGTGAAATGTCTGTTTAGGTCTTCCACCCATTTTCTGATGGAATTGTCTTTTTGACATTGTGCTCCATGAACTGTTTATATATTTTGGAGATTAATCCTGTGTCCTTTGTTTCATCTGCAAATATTTTCTCCCATTCTGAGGATTGTCTTTTCATCTTGTTTATGGTTTCCTTTGCTGTGCAAAAGCTTTGAAGTTTCATTGGGTCCCATTTGTTTATTTTTGCTTTTGTTGCCTTTCAAATATTTTCTCCCATTCTGAGGATTGTCTTTTCATCTTGTTTATGGTTTCCTTTGCTGTGCAAAAGCTTTGAAGTTTCATTGGGTCCCATTTGTTTATTTTTGTTTTTATTTCCATTACTCTAGGAGGTGGGTCAAAAAAGATCTTGCTGTGGTTTATGTCAAAGAGTGTTTTTTTCTCAGCAAGTCATTTTTGAAATATGTGAAACTTTTGCAGGATATGTCATTCAGTAGTATAAGATTGAGACCAACCATTTCACTCCAGAAAAGCATAATTTGTAATGACAAATGAGAATTTGAAATGGTCAAGAAAGATGATTCACCATTAAAAAAGTATCATCTCTATAGCCTTTTATATCAAGGGAACTAGTTTGTTAAACTTCCTTGAAATAGGCATAGATTTGCCTAGGGCCATCCATGATCTGCTGTATCCTTCCCCTTGTTGAGATAAAAGATGGATTCTTCTAAAGCTAATACATCCATTGCTATTAATTAGTGACCTTGACCAAGTGAGCCTTGCTATTAAGCTTTAACTCAAAGTCAAACAGAGACAGTCTCTTCCAATGTAGTGAATTAATATTTATGTAAAGCAGAGTTTTACATAATCAAAAAACATCATCTAGGGAATTAAATGTATAAGCAGCATAACATATAATCTATTTTCAGCTGAACATGAGTTTATTCCAAAACAAAGATGCTGCATATTTAGTATCATTCAAAGCAGTGGTTCTCCATTGGAGGCAATTTTGTGTCCCCAGAAAATACTTGGCACTGTCTGAAGATATTTTTGATTGTGAAGACTGGGAGGTGCTACTCCATCTAGTTTGTGGATACCAAGGGTGCTGCTCAACACCCTATAATGCACAGAAAACACCCTGTTACAAAGATTTACCCAATACAAGATGTCAATAGTGCTGAGGTTGAGAAACCTTTTTTAAAGAGCATACCCTTTGCAGAAGCTTTCTTAAATTTAAGAGAAATTTAGACCAGGGAATTTAGTACAAGTTTCCATTTCTGGGTAAGGCTGAAATATAATTTGTGTACTGAACACCATTCCCTACCTCACTAACAAATTCTTTAATAATAACTGAGGTTAGTTTGTGTTGTATTAATCTAGCTAAACTGAAACTACACTTCCCAGAGTTCCCTTTCTTACCTAGTTATGGATTAGCATGGAGACATTTTGCATGAGATTTGGAAGTCAGAAATGGAACTATAACCATCTTGCCTTGTAGCTTGAGTTGTAGCAGGACATGAGGCACTGCTGCAGCTCATACCTGTAGCAGCTTGTCTCCTGCATCACTTGGTTGGCCTGGATCAGCAGGTGAGCCTGCAGCAACTAAAAGTGCTTCTTCTTTCAGCTTCTTTGATTTCTGGAAAAGGTGGGTATTGCTCCATATATTTTCATTTCTTTTGGGTACATGTATATGTAGGGTCTATATATGTATATGAAATTGCTGAGTCTCTATGTTTAAGTTTTTGAGAAACTGCCAAACTGTTTTCCAAAGTTCCTGTTGTGAGCTTCTCCATATCCTTACCAACACTTATCTGTCTTAGTGATGATTGCCATAGAAGTGGTTAGGAATTGGTATCTCACTGTAGCTTTGACTTGCCTTTTCCTGATGACTAATCATGTTAAGCATCTTTTCATGCGCTTAATGACTGTATATCTTCTTTGGAGGATTGTGTATTCAGACCCTTGGTCACTTTTTTGGCTTTATTTTTGAGTTGTAATAATTTTTTGTATATTCTGGATATAAGTCCCTTATCACGCAGATGATTCACAAAAATTTTCTCTCATTCAGTGGTTTGTCTTTTCACTTTCTTTATAGTGTCTGTTAAAGCACAAAATTCTACAGTTTTGGTAATGTCAGGTTTATCTGTTTTTTTCTTTCATTGATTTGCTTTTGGTGTCATATCTTAGAAAACATGGCTTAATCCAAGATCATGAAGATTTAGACCTATGTTTTCTTCTAAGAGTTTTATAGTTGTAGCTTTTACATTCAGGTTTTTTATCCATTCTGAGTTATTTTTTGTATATGGTGTTAAGCAGGGATTCACCTTCCCTCTTGTGTATGTGGATATCCAGTTGCCTCAGAACCATCTGTTAGAAAGACCATTCATTCCCTCATTGAGTTGTCTTGGTATCCTTGTTGCAAATCAAATGACTGTAAATTTGAGGATTTATATCTAGACTCTCACTTCTGTCCCATTGATCTATATGTCTGTTCTTATGTCAGTACAAGACTGTCTTGATTACTCTAGGTTTGTAGTAAGTTTTGCAATTGGAAATTGTGAATCCTCCAACTTCTTTTTCAAGGTTGTTTTGGCTATCTGTGTCCCTTGAATTTCCATATGAATTTTAAAATAAGTTTGTTAATTTCTGCCAAAAATGTGTGTTGTTTTAAGACACTAAGTTTTGGGATAATTTGTTACACAACAATAGATAACTACCATACAGCTAATCCAGGGCTTTTGAAGTACGATCCTCTGCATGTGTTGAAAAGAGACACTCAGCTGGATAAGAAGTGTGGTCTGCAGTTTGTGAGGGCAGAAGATGCAGTGGGAATAAGAAGAGCAGGAAGTCCTGCTCTTCTGTCTCTTGTTTTACGTTTCTGTCTCTTTTAAAAATTTTTGTAAAAAATTTCTGTGCTAATTGAACATGTATCCCAGATGTAAATGAATTATAAACTTTTGTTTGTTGTGCATTTAAATAGTGGGTCGGAAGACTTGGACAGGGATGTTCCTGAGCATAGCTGGTGATATATTGAAATGTTTTACAGGTCAGCGAGGCCTCAGAAAGTGATCACTCTAATTTTACAGCCTTGTCTGTTTCCAGACATGTTCTAATGAAAAAGTTTGCTTAATCTTTCTGAGAAGATAGAATATTCATGTTAAAAATTCAGGCTCTAGAGTCAGAGCTGGAAATTGAATTCAGTCCTGTTGACCGTTTATCAGATGTCTGAGTTAGGCCAACTACATAGCCTCTCTAAATTCCAGCTTCCTTTTCTGTAAAAAGGGAAAATGTAAGAGTACAAACCTCAGAGGTATTTATAGAGATTAAGCCAGATAGTACTCATAGACATATAGTAGCTGCCTGGTTGATAAACAGTAGTGGTTAGTCCTATTAATAATAACAGCTTATGCACCCAAACTGAGTTAAGCCCACTTTATAAAAACCAAGATGCAGTTAAATGATCTTGTGAAAGAAGAAGATTGGGATCTCCCAATTTGCGTTCCCCAAAGAGGTCTCTAAACAGGGGGTTCCACTTAGAATACAGGTGCTGTATGATACCATATTTTAGGAGCACAAAATTCTTGTCTAGGCTCTGTCTCCAGTTGTATTGTACCTTGAGAAAGTCACTTCCCATTCTCTAGAAATCGTTTTACACTGAGAGCATAAAGTCATGGCATAAAGCAGCAATGTCTTAAAGCCCTTTCTACGTCTTGGATGCTACAATAAAACCTACCTGTTAGGATCTGGGGTGGGGGAGTGCAGGGGAGAGAACTAGAACTGTTGTAAGATACAGCCCACTGAAGATCCATGAGACGTGCCGATGGAGTGTGTTGTGAATCCTAATGGAAGTTGATTTGGTTTTGCACACATTGATTTTATAAAAGGAGGCGTGCTGTGCTATTACTTAATTACTTGCCATACACCTCAGAGGAACTATAGAACAAGTATCATTTTAATATGAAAATGCAAGTTGAGTAAATGAAGTGTTGACCATGTAGCTTTTCCATGACATGGGTGAAAGATTGATAGATATATTACTTAAGAGAAAAGGACAGAGACTCAGAATCGGGGCTCTACTATTCCTGACTTCTACCATCTGAACGTGTCTGTCCTTCTGTGTGCATTTGGGATCTTAGTTCCATGACCAGGGATTGAACCCTTGCCCCCTACATTGGAAGCGTGGCGTCTTAACCACTGGACCACCAGGGAAGTCCCTGTCCTTCCATGTTTATTTGCAAAACATTTCTGTTTATTTGTGAGGCCAGGTACATACATGACAAATCAGAAGTTCTGGAAACAAGATCAAGGATCTGGAAGCATTTCAGCATCTGAAAACAGAGCAACAGGGCCCTTAGATGTAGATTCAAACTGATGTTAAGGGAAAAAAGAAATAGATGAATTCAGTTAAAAAAAAGAAAAAGCCAGAAAATGCATTACTTGAAGCACAGCTGGAAGCAGGGTTTGCAATGATGTGAATTGCATGATCGGGTCTTGTCCCCCACCCCAAAGTATTAGAGTTCTGCTTCCTCTGTTAGCAGCAGGTTCTCTCCATGTAAAGCATTTGCCTCATTTGAGTACTCTGCTGGTCACTGAACCAATTTCTGTGATTTTGCCTCTCCAAGCCTGGCCTCAGCCTTCCCTGAAGCTGAAGGTAGAGGGTGAATCTACTCTTCCTCCTTCGAACAACTGAAAAATGGCACAATTTGAAAGTGGATAAGATGGGTTCTAATAGCAGGAGATATGAATGCTGGGCAGTTAAAAATAAAGATTCACTCTTGAGATTGTATGTGGAGCAGGTCATTTTCTTCTGGTTTGGTTTGCTTTTGCTTTTAAGTTCACTTTCATAAGCTTTTGTCTGTGAGGTGAAATTACTTATATAAGTTTTCACAGGGTGGATGAGATGAGAAATAATTTACCTCTAAGTTCTAATCTAAGTGTCATTTTACCATCATACACTGTTACCTCCAACCAGGCAACCAGAGAAGTAATGTTTTTCTTTCTGAAGGAATGCTGATAATTGAGAAAATGTATAGAGAAGAGTGAATAGGGATCATCAGAGACCCAGAAAACATACTGTGCAAGGAGTAATGAAACCAGCTGGAGGCATTTACTTGAAACAAGGGAAGGCTGGAAGTCCTGGGGAAAATGGAAGGGGGTATAAAAAGATAGCTGAAGGTTGTTATTGGAAGGACACCACAGAGCATCATGATTCTCAATGGGTAAAATATGCAGAAAGACAGAATTTATGGTTTAACAAAAAGAATTACTTCTAGTATGCAACCATTAAGCCACAGAATGGACTTTCTCAAGGACCAGTGAATGTTTAGTCTGGACAGGTTTTCAAGAAAGCCTGGTTGAATATTTATCAGGAATTCTACAGAGCAGCATTGTCCAAAAGACATGGTGCAAGCCACTTATGTAAATTTACATTTTCTAGTGGCCACATTAAACAAGTAAACAGACGAAATTAATTTTAGTAATGTCTTTAACCCAGTACGGTCAGTCCTCTGTGACTCTGAGCTCCACATCCACATATTCAGCCAACCCCAGATCTTGAGGTGTGTTTAAGATCCACAGTTGGCTGAATCTGTGGATGTGGAATCTGTGGTTACAGAGCGCCAGCTGGGGATTTGAGCCCCAGCAGGTTTTGTTATCCTGCACGGATTGTGGTATGCCCCCCACAGATACAAGGGGAACACTGTATATCCAAAATACTATCATGTCTATTGCTAATCACTATAAAAAAAGTTTTAATGAGATCTTACACTTTTTGTTTATACCAAGTCTTCAAAATCCAGTGTACTTTTTACACTTAGAGCACATCTCAGTTGGGACTAGATGTATTTCGAATATTAAATAGCCATATGTGATTAGTGCAAAGTGCAGCTATGAACGTCCACAGGGAGGGTGCTTATAACCTCTGAGGTCCTTTTCAACTCAGAGTTTCTGAATCTGTGGGAGGAATAGCTGTGGTCAAATTATTCCCTTCTTGAAAACCCTCAGTAGCTTTCTGGCACCTGAAAAAATAAAGTATAAACTGAGTCCTCTGATCCATGGTGTACTAGATTGTAAGGTCTTGGAGGTCAGGGGTTGTGTCTGTCATGTTCGTCTTTGCTCCCTAGGACTAAACATAGTACTGGTCTTACAGAAAGTAGTAAATGATTTTTTGAATGGACGGCTGATTTGGACTTAATCTTGCTCTGCGTTTTATCTTCTGACTCTCTCTTGAATTAACCCTATATTCTACCCAAATGTACCTCCAGTTAATTATACTCTTACTAATGAGAATTGCTCTCAACATCTTTCTTTGAAAGGGAGAAAGATGTCAACCTCCTTAGATTGGCAAAACTTGACACGTTGGTGAGAATCGACTTGCATTTAGAAAAGAGATTCCAGTACCCATGAGGTGTTGGGTTGCCCTGAGCCTTCTGACTCTATAAATGTTCTACTTTCAGCTCTTGCTTACACCCAGAATGTTGACACAGTCTAGGTCCAGTATGAAAGGACCTCTCAATTCACTTTGAAGCAGAGGTTTAGAGCAGATGATCTCTCTAAATGGCTTCTCCTCTTTTAGTTGTGCCAGGGTGAGAACCCTTGGCAGAGTGGAAAAATGAGTTGGATTTCATATCCTGGGGATTTAGATGCTGTTTTAACTTCAACACTTTGAAATGTATGACCTTGAATGTGGCTCTTAACCTCTGTGGACCTCAGTTACTCTATTTTCAAATTGATTGTTAAGATAGTTGCTCTAATTAAAATAAGCTATATGACTGGCTTATACTGTATTTGCAGTAAATCACTGGTTGAATGCTAGCTATAGAGTCACATTGCTTAGACTGGAATCTCTACTTCAATCTTTTTTTGCTGAATGACTTAAAATAAGTTATTCAACCTCTGAACCTCATTTTTAAAGTGACGATCATAGATTTGTTCCAAGAATTCACTATGGTATTGCGTGAAAAGGGTTAAGCATTTATAAATGCTTATTAAAGATTTGTTCTTTTGTTGCTATTGGTGTAATTGAAAGAACATGACTGATGTGACTTATGGCCAGTTCTTCTGGGCTCTGAACCTTACTTTCATTTTAGAAAAGAAAGAAGTCTTAACATTCATGCTGTTCTTACAAGGTTGTTGGGAGGATGACAAAAAAAAAAATGATAGATGTGAGAGGATTTTGTAAAACACAAAGCACAGTAATGCATGTATTACAACAGCAAGGCAAACATGTTTGTGATGTGTAAGCTGGACACGTGTTTGTACTAGACTGCCAGCTCCGGGAAGACAGGCCCTTTCTCTTCCTGCTCCATAATTTACCCCCCAGCGCCGAGCACTGTGCCTGATACACAATCAGTGCTGGCTGAAGAAACACGGGGCCTGATGGCCCATTTGTTATTTGGCAGCAGAAGTGGAAATTTCTCGCAGTACAAGAAAAACATTCAGGATCTCCTGTTATTCTTTTCTCTGAAAGCACAATCGCACCATTGCAAGAGCTACCAAAATAGAAAATGAAATCTTTTGAGTAAAAAACTTACTATGTGATTAGAGACCTTTGTTTCAGATAAGCTGACATCCTATTAAAACTTTGGAGGGAGAACTATTTTAGAAGCCAGGTGGCATTATGCAGTCTGTGTTTGCTTATCTTTTCATTTCCTCTCTTTTTCAGCATCTAAAACTATTTGCGTAATAACAGATCCATTGTTTTCCTGAAGTTCAAGTTTCTGAGTTGGACCCCACGTGAACTCAAAATCCTAGGATTGTGATATCAAAGTCATTGGTGTGGCAATGCCTTGATAACTGTGAGCAGATCTGGGCCCAGTCTGGCTCAGAGACTGTCTTGATGCTAATACTGTTGGTACTTCATTTTGTTTTTCATTTTCCTAGTGGTAGTTGAAGACCTGGATCTCTATGGTATGGCACTGGCTTTCTGATGGGTGCTAGGAATAAAGAGGGAATGGATGTAAAAAAAAAAAAAAAAAAAAAGCATATGAGAACAAAGACATAACAAAACTCATAAAGTAGGGTAAAACAGTTTTATGGGTAGGTTGGGTGTACAGGCCAGTTTTCACTGTTTTCCAAAGGATGTCCACTATTTGAGTAGTTTAAGTTAATTCTTGTTGTGGGAAGTGATACTGCAAGCTATTAACAACTGGAAGTTTCTTCAGTGGTCATCAAATTACTCCACTCCTTTTGTCATTTCCTCAATAACGTTCCTGAATGAAGTTCATTACAGTCAGCAGTCCACAAAGAGTATTTGAGTTCTTATAATCCCACAATGTCTGAGACACTGTACTATGGGTTGGGGAGACTACAGTGAACTAGAGACATGGTCCCTGTATTTCTGGAGCTGTCTAGTGATAGTAACCAAATCTTTATATGGCTACATATGCAGAGGTTTTCAAAATCTTGTGATAGAAAGGCAAAGCGTAAGGTGTAACAGCGAAGAGGAAAGTATGGGCCTAAATTACATCGTGACATCTAGGGAGACTTTTCTGAAGTTCAAAGTCACCTGAAGTCAAGTGAAGAATGGAGGGTAGAAGCTTCTATGAAGGGCAGATGGGACCGTGTGAAATTCCTGGGATGGATGTGTGGCTTGACCAGGAAGAGGTGGATGTGCATGGCTCTGCACACCAGAGTTGGGATGATGCTGCAGAGGCAGACGGGCTAGATCGTGCCAAGTCTTACAGGCCATGGTGAGAACTCAGAGTTGTATCCCAAGTACAGTGGGAAACCATGGCAGAGTATTAGGCAAGAGGGTAAGGTAATCACATTTACTTCAAAAAGAACATCAGGTTGGATTCTACATAGTGAGGTTCCTTCCTCACAGAGAAGCTCTGTCGCTTCTTGAGCAGATTTTCCATTATTAGAAAGTTGAGTTGAGTGTCACATATTATATTGACTCGGTAGGGCTCCCCCTCTGTTTTGTTGCAGAATGATGGACCTGTTTTTTTGGTGTTTTTTTTTTAAGCCCCTTCTATGAGTCAGGCCAGGGTAGCACAATAGACAGAGCCCAGCTTTGAAGACAGACAGACAGACTTAGGCTCTGCCACATTTTATCTGGGTGCCTTGAAGCAAGTGCCTTCGAGTCTCAGTTTCCTCATGGGTAAAATGGGCTCTTGTCAAGAATGAATACAGCAGTGTGTCGAAGGCACCTGGCATACATATCAGAGACTAAGTAAGTCTTGGCTGCTATGATTAGGTTTGACCTGCAGGCTTATAGAAATCATCTCACACGTCAGACTCATGGCAGGTATCTAGTCAAGTATCTGTTCATTTACTTAGAACAGAATTGTAAGTTACCAAGAGTTCTTCATCTCCTGAGATGCAAGTTGGCGACTTTCCCTTCCTTGGGCCTCTCCTCCCCAGCTCATTTTCATTGCCCCTCCCTCCTCCCTCTCTAAGGTGGACTTGGAGTCTCCATGAGTCTCTCTTGTTCTCTTTCCTTTTTGGGTGTGGTCTCTTTATTTTTCTTTTCTTAAATATTCTGTCTGTCCCTCTACCTCCTTCATTGCCTTCTTTTGCTCTGTCTTCCCTTCCTCTCTATTTTCTCTCTTGTCTTTCCATGTGGAGGGAAAAATAACGTCAGGCCCTCGCTGACGTTACTGCTCACTGTTGCTCAGATGTACACAGTGGAGGTGAAGAGTTACATGATTCCCACATCAAACCCTCTATACAATTCTTAAATGCAGTTATCCTTTGCTTTGAGCCATAGCGTATCAAATGATGGCTTCCCTAAAACCAAAACAGATTTACTTTTCCCACTTGTTTCACAACAGGTGACATACATTTTTGTTTCCTTGGAGAAAATAAACTTCATCCCTCTAAATGAGAAAACAGAATTTATTTAGTTACTTGATTCTTCTTTCTTGGGCTAAAATATAAGTATTCCCCTAATTTCTTTATTCATCCCAAACACTTTGCTAACTACTATCGATACAGACATTTATAATAAGACACAGTTCCATAAGGAGTTTACATTTTAATGGAGAGAGACAGATATCAAACGTATAACCACCAAAATGATTTCATTATAATTATGGAAATTGGTGGGAAGAAAACATAGCAGATGAATCTAACCTTGTTTTGGCAGGTCAGGAAGTTTCTACTTTTAGAATGATGCCTATGGTTTAACATAAATTAAGAATGGGTATGAGATAGGAAACTCAAAGAAATGCCACTTTTAATGGCCCAAAGTAGACAAGACCTCAGCTTGTAGGAATAAGAAGAAAAGTGCAACTGTTTCTAGATTTGGAATGTAGTCATCCAGGGAAGAGGTTGGGGAGGGAGACAGAGGCTTGGACAATGGTTTAGTAAGACTTTTCTATTAAGCCAGTGATGCCAATGGTACATTGGTGCTAAAGAGCTAGACACCTAAGGGATTCTGAGAAGGCAAGTGTATATTAATAGGAGAAATGGTTAGTTTGTCATCGAAGCTTCTAGTCTCCTTCCTGTCGGCCACAGAAGCACAACTGGGAAAGAGTGTTGAATGGAGAATAAGAGAACTCATGTTCCTCAAGATCTGATACTGTTTCTTTGGTACCCAAAGAATCAAGAGCCCAAGAGCTGATAAAAGAAAAATGATGTGTATTTAAAAATAAAGGGATACAATACATGAGCAGCTGGAGAGAAAGTTTGGGTTTCTATGGAAACATCTCCTCAAATGTCTCCCTCAGGCAACGGAGCCAACTTCCCAAATGCCAGCAAGAAGCACAATATGGGCTGAAGCAGTTCTCACTGGGCTGTCACACTGAGTGCAGCACTGGTGGCTGGAAGGAGAGGACTTTCAAATGGGTTCAGGGGTCACTCACCCGACCTGCCTCTCCTGCAAATGACAGGGTGGTGGGGGACAGCCACTCTGGGAGTGACATCAGGTATTTTCTCGCTAGGTGTGAAGGTAAAGATGACCTAGATGAAATCACATGGCAAACAAAAATAAAAAGGGAATCAGAAAACTGATGTTGCAGCTCAGCCACCAGGAAATGATGGTGAAATCGGAGGCACATGCTCTGAGCCCTCTCCTGCTTACAGCCCTATGAGATATGGAGCCCACCCCGCCCCCTCCAACATCACTCGGTGTAATTCTCCCCCCTCGCTCAGCTTCTTTACTCTTCCTGCTGTTCTTCAAAGACCCAGAGCAAGTTCCTTCTTCGGTGTTTCTACTTGGTCCCCTTTGCCTGTGTTGCTTTCCCCCTCAGATCTGTGTGTAGCTGGCTTCTCATGTGTCAGGCCTTGTGGCTTCAAAAAGCCCTCCTTTCACTCTCTATAAAGTGCAGGTCAGTATCTTTGCTACCCCCGCGTGTATTTATCACATGTCTTGGTTATTTCATTTATACCATTTGCTAGGAGCAGCTTTTTAATTTTTGGTTATATTGTTTAATTTTTTTGTTATAATTAATTGATCAGCTGCCTCTCCTCAGGATGTGAGCTCTGTGAGAACAGAGGTGGCCAGCCCCTCTGAGAGCCCCAGGCTGAGAAAAGTGCCTATGAGGGGGAAGGTACTCAAAATATAATGAACAGTTCTTGTCCTCAAAAGCTTGTGACGTAGTAATTGTGTTGAGGATGACAGGCACACACACATGATACTAGATAGAGTTACACAGGTCTGGGTGATCAAGGGTTAACTATTCTCCATGTCATGAGGGGAAAAAAAATCTCTGTGTAAACCAGCCTCTGAAAATAGGCCTTAGGATCACAATTTTTTGATCCAATTTTTTGGATCATAGAGGCTAAGCTTGTGAAGTTGAATTTTGAACTACGTTTTGTTGGTCTAATTCTTAATTCCAGGAAAACACAATTTTTATAGACTGAGAATTTTGGGAGTTAAGACTTGAGTCTTTCTGAGGCAGGAAGGATTTGGGTAGAGAATAGCGAGCATGCTAGAGCTGAGTGGTAATGGAGGGGGAGAATAGTCCATGGGGAATTTCTGTAGGGTTGGAGGCAAGAAGATGTGTGGGATTGGGTGAGAGAAGCAACTAAGTGCTTAGCATGTGGGTTGAGTTGCCATGTATCCATGGGTCTCCTGCCTCAGGAATTGGAGGCTCCTAGGGTTCCAGAGTTTAGTTGGGATCAGACATGGGGGAGATGAGGTTGGGTGGGTAGGGTTGGACTAGAGGACATACGATCCTTGAACTCCAAAATAAGGGGTTGAAATTTAATACAAACTATTTTAAAGACATGTATAGATTTTTCAATCATATTAGCCTACCTTACATTATATATATGTCTGTGGAATGCTTGTCAATTTGCAGACAGAGTTCATACACACATAGCCCTTTTCATACCCAGGTATTATTATACCCATTTGAAATAAGAGGCAACTGAAGCGCAGAAGATTGCTGCCTGGCTAAAGCCACATGCACTGTTGGTTCTAGAACCCAATATCCAGATTCTTGGTGCTATATTATTTTCTATAGGTAAATAGCTCTTGATACTGGAAAGTTCATCTTTACAGTAACCTAAAATATTGCCCTGTACCACCTTCTTTCTTACAGATAAAGGTTAAGTATAACAATACTGAACCGTTTACATGAAACAGATTTATTAGACATCAGCATTAATTCTTCAAAGCATGAGTGAAACATAAAACAGAAAACGTTAACCATTTTCTTCCCCACAACCATTTCTACTCTAGTGACTTCAATGCTTTTGTGCAAGTATTTTTACAAAGAGGAAAACTAATTTATGGTGTTTTCTGTAAATGATACTCAGCGTCAATTTTCCTTTTTTCATAAATAAATGAGTCATTCTTCCCAGTGCTTATTGTTATGATATTGGCAAGTCATATAACCTCTGAGCCACCATTCCTATGTATTCTCTTTCCTTTGGTACTTCCCTCTCATCAATGGTGTTAATAATACCTTTCAGCCTACCTTTGGAATTTATTGTGGGTTCCAATGACATAGGGCATGTGAATATACCATGTAAATTAGAAAGCATTATATAGCGTTCTATATAATCTTTTATCACTAGAGCCTACTGTATTATTTGTCTTTTCCTAGAAGTATTGCCCAGTGTGTTTAGTTTCATGTTCCTTTCCTGTCCTTTGGTCATAATTGAATTTGTCACTGTCCCCCTGAAGTGCTAGTTTTAGGAATCATACTTTATGGCTTTACAGTGTATAGGAGAAGGAAAGCCACAGATGTCCATCCCATTGGGTTGAGTGGCTGTGTCACTACAGCAGGAAATCTAAAAAGGCATGAGGCGGTAGTCACAAACAGGCAGTTCATTGTACCTGTGGGAGCACAGGAATGTGTTTAATTTGGTTAATCTACTTAATTTAAAAATAAGCCTTGATCCCGCTTTAAAAGCCAGGAAAATACACGTAAGCGTTTGTATTTCTGGCTTCTCTTGGAAGTTTGAAATATCTAACAATGTTTATTTCTAACTTTCTTATTCTTATTAGCTGGGGCACAGAGCTTTAAAGGGGATATGAGTTCTCCAGTCTGGTAGATGCACCACCACTTGAAATTGTCTCCCTGAAACCAAGATCTGTTCTCAATTTTCCATTTATTATCCAAAGACCTGCCGTCTTTCCTACTGTGAAGAAATCTCTCCAAAGTGTGAAAATAAAAAGTAAATGAAGAAGGCTGCCATGTTTCCAAAGAGTGAGACAGAATACTTGTTTGTGGAAATGAAAAATATGCCTGTGTGTTTAATATTCCAGCAAAGCATCCGGTTTTCCTCACACCCAGCCTACTTCATTCATTTACAGTACTTGCCTGCTTCCTGGAGGTATTTGAGTTTACCTCCCCTCCCCCGTAAAGTTTCAGCTTTGCTCATCCTTTCCTCGGTGGTAGGGGGCGTATCTCATCTGCTATATTCGTTCTCCCAGCCCTGGAAGGTTACCCTTTTACATGAATCATGCCTCACTGCCTCCATATTTCCTTCCCAGGGGGGAGTGTCTGTTTTGATCCCAAGCTCTGGGGCACTTATTCCACATCACTGAATCCCTCCCTCTGCCAACTAGGATGCAAAACCCTGTCCTTCCTGGAGACTGACGGAGGAACTTTCCCCCTCCCTTCCTTCACCTCTGACTGTCCCAGAATTCTTCTGTGACCAGGGTACCTAGTCTGCCTAGACTCCAGGTCTGTGAATGCCTGCTTTTGACTTCCAGTACTCCAAATTACCCGTTTCTATGTTTTGTGGGAGTTGAGCAGTGAGCGAAGTATATTAAAACAAAAATATACCTTTGTAGAGAACTTTATAATTTAAAACACTTCACGAGAGAATTCAAGATGGTAGATATACCCCAACAATGATTGAGAAATTGAGTGGTGTGTATGTACGTTGTTTCTTCTTTTCTTGCCTTTTTATTTTCTAAGTTAACCACACAACACACACTACTTTTGTAATCTGAAAATGAAACTGTGATGAAAAATGAAAAGCACTCTGCATGATCTCATTTGAACTTTAGTTTAAAAAAATTAGGTTAGCACCTAAGGAGTAAAGCATGAAGCACAGTCAGGGCATTTTGATACCCTTCTTCCCCCAATCCCTCATCAGACCCTGACCCACTGGCCAGAATCCTGGCTTCTTAGGTTGCTATTTTTTGTTTTGAGCTTGTGCACTTCAGATCCAGAATATTGTTCTAATGCTGAAGCAGTAAGATGTGGATTCTTTTTTCTTGCTTTCTACAAGGTAGGAGGGTACAGTTCCTCAACCAGACAGATAAGGTGAGTGAAGAGAGGGTGGGTTGTGAGATAAAAGGGGTGCCAGGGACCCCTAGGAGCTGGGCAGTATGCTCTCTGTCCCTAGACAGTAGGGCCAGCCTGGCTCTGGTAGGTCATTACCAGCAGGAGTGCAGGGCTAGTCTACCCTTATTTCATGACTTTTCAAAGCGAAGCTGAATATCCAGGTTAGAGATAAGAGATGTCTTCATTATTATGTGTTGCATTCACAAGCAGCATTCTGTGTCCTCTGGTGCAAAGGGATGGCTCACTGCCAGCCCTGTGACGTTGTAAGTCGTTGAACTTCTCTGGACCTCATTTCCCACCTGTTGGGGGAGGGGGAAGATAATACCTGCTTGGCAAAACTAACATGGGGGTTGTCAACAAGGATACTATATTTAAATAACTACTCATTGGACACCTCTTCTGTTGGGGTTAGCTAGAGGGTTAAAGCAAAGAAACAGTGTCAGCGTTCTCGGTCACAAACAGCAGAAGCCAACTCTCATGAAACGGAAAAGGAATTCAGTAAGTAATAGGAATCTCCAGGAAGATGGGAGAAGCAGGTTCAGAGGCTGTGGAGCCAGCGACACCTGAAATCATCTAGCAGGACTGGCCAAGATGTTGCTGTCACTGGGCACCAGATACTTCACCTTGTGCTGTTGAAAGCAGCAATCCTGCACACTGTGCACAAGCACAGGGACCGCTCATCACAGTTTGTTACCCCCACTTCTCCCATCACTGATGTGTAGTTCAACACTTGGTGCTGATACATCCAGTTGGCAGAGCCCAGATGCCATACCCATACCCTAGACCCAAAAGAGGCTGGGATTTTATTTATTTTTATTTTTTTATTTAAAAAATTTTTTTTAACATCTTTATTGGAGTATAACTGTTTTACAATAGTGTGTTAGTTTCTCCTTTACAACAAAGTGAATCAGTTATACATATACATATGTTCCCATATCTCTTCCCTCTTGCGTCTCCCTCCCTCCCACCCTTCCTATCCCACCCCTCTCGTGGTCACAAAGCACAGAGGTGATCTCCCTGTGCTATGCGGCAGCTTCCCACTAGCTATCTAATTTACATTTGGTAGTGCATATATGTCCCTGCCACTCTCTCACTTCGTCACAGCTTACCCTTCCCCCTCCCCATGTCCTCAAGTCCATGCTCTAGTAGGTCTGTGTTTTATTCCTGTCCTACCACTAATCTCTTCATGACATTTTTTTTTCTTAGATTCCATATATATGTGTTAGCATATGGTATTTGTTTTTCTCTTTGATTTACTTCACTCTGTATGACAGACTCCAGGTCTATCCACCTCATTACAAATAACTCAGTTTCATTTCTTTTTATGGCTGAGTAATATTCCATTGTATATATGTGCCACATCTTCTTTATCCATTCATCTGTTGATGGACACTTAGGTTGCTTCCATGTCCTGGCTATTGTAAATAGAGCTGCAATGAACAATTTGGTACATGACTCTTTTTGAATTATGGTTTTCTCAGGGTATATGCCCAGTAGTGGGATTGCGGGGTCGTATGGTAGTTGTAGTTTTTTAAGGAACCTCCATACTGTTCTCCATAGTGGCTGTATCAATTTACATTCCCACCAGAGGCTGGTATTTTAGCTCCTATGGAGGCATGTAGATTGGGTTTCATGAAATACAAGATTCCGTTATATAAGAAGGAAGTTAGACACTGAGGGCCAAACCAAGGAACCATATCCCCTAGAGTTCCTATCCTCTAGGAATTTACAGTCGAACTGCAAAGAGGTGATGGTGTTTTAAATATGTCACACAATTGTAACCTATAACTGGTTTCTATTAGCAGACATTTAGCCAGCTTACTACTCGGTGAGTTTATCTAGAAAGATTACCCAGTGGAGGGGCTGTTGCTAGCTTTTCTTTTGGGACACCCGAGTGCTTCCTGGGGCCTGTGTCTCCAGAAGCCTGTATTTTCCTATTATTGCTGGTCTTTCCTCATCTGGAATTACTGAGCAGATCGGGGCGCTGTGATCATCTCTAAGCCTCGAAAGCTAAAAATACCTTGGGGAGAGGGCAAGCTCCTTCTGGGCTGAACAGGGCTAGCCAATCTGCAATCCGTCTTCTCTGTCTACCCTCATTTCCACACCTTTTTCTTTCCCCGGAGCTTTGGGATTGATGACAATGTTTTGCAAATTTGCCCTCAGACTCTTCTGGCTTATGGATCTTACTCTTATATTCTGTGCCTGTGAAAAGGTGGGATTGAACGCTAGGTGATCTCAAAGGCTCCCTCCTACCCATTGCAGAAGTCCCATTAGAACATCTCAACAATCCCTATGAGACTTTAAACTCTGGAAGTCAGGGACTCCATCTTTGATTATCATCACTTTATCCTAGTGATTAGTACCATGCATTGTTATTGATGGACACTCAAATATTAGTGGAATGAATGATAATGCATTACTCAGTTAAAAAAAAAATCACTCGGAAATGAAGGAAAATCAACACCTAAGTAGGTGAAGTCAGGGGGGTGGGGTGTTAAGTAGAACATGTAACTGTGAAATCTCAGGGTGCCTTCAGGTACAGGTGGATCCAGGAACTCTCTGCTCTTTCCCCATCCTGAGTCTACTTTACAGGGCTATATTCTTTCAGACAGACCATTCCTCTAACTTTCCCAACAGCTCTAGGAGAAAAAGGTTTTACCCCTGTTAACTTCCTGAAAATGACTGAAGACTGAATCTAAATGGACAGCTAGATTGCAGGCTGATCCAGGCAGAGAGACTGTAGGGATGGGCTTTTGATTGGCTTGGTCTGTGCCATGGATTCACCCTTGGAGTCCAGGAGAGCCCAGCCATGTTTTGTGGGCTGAGCATGAAGTAATTGAGGTATCCTAATGAAAAACTGGGGTATTATTACTAGTTGACTAGAGAATAGATACTAGATGTAGTGACTTGAGTAGTGTCCCCCAAAAGATGTGCCTACCTGGAACTTGTGAATGTGACTTTATTTGGAAAAAGGATCTTTGCATATGTAATTAAGGATCTCAAAATGAGATCGTCTGGGATTTGGGTAGGCGCTAAACCCAATGACTGGTATCCTCAGAAGAGAAAGAAAGAAGACGCACAGAGAAAGTGATGTAAATTTGGAAGTACATATTGGAGTGATGCATCGATAAGCCAAGAAATCCCAAGGGTGGCCAACATTCACTGGAAGCTAGGAGACAGGCATGGGAGAATCTCTCCAGAAGGAGTCAACCCTGCACTGACACCGGGATTTTTACGCTTCTGGCCTCCAGAACTGTGTGAATAAATTTCTGCTCTTTGAAGCTACCAGTTTGTGATAATTTGTTAAAGCACATACATGGGGTAATAAAAACTAGTGAGGTTTACTACAGTCAGCAAGTATTGGTTATTCTGGTGTGGAATGTTCCCCCGAAAGTCAGGTGACTACCAAGAGATCAGATGGGGATTTGTACTGTCTTCAGCTAGCGTTAACTTCACTCTCACTCCAGTCCGTTAGGAACGCAGCTGTGCTGTCAGCCTCTGGGATACACCTCATTTAACAGACAATATGGAATTTAAGCTACCAGGTTTATCAATGGAAAAATAACAGAAAGGCCCACAGGACTGTGATGTGTACGTGGCAGACGGCACAGGGCTAGTGTCTGATGGAACGAGGCTGCACTGTCCTCTTTGCAGTGTGGTATTTCTTACCCATCCACTCCTGACGCTTAAGACGTAGCATCTTCCCCTCTGTACAGCCTGGACAGCAGGTTTTACTCTGTTGTCAAAGTTGCTGTACAACAATTCTGTAACATAGCATCTTCTGGTGCTATGATCCTGGGAGGGAGGGAGAGACAGACACTCGGACAGACACACTGACACATACATCACATACATACACATAGTAAGACAGGAAGGAGAGAGATCAAGCACCAGGATCGCTACTCCCTGTAACTTGGTGGGAATGTTTGGTGGTGGGGAGATGTTTTCTTTTCTTTCTTTTTTTTTGAGTTGATTTTCCTTTTTCTGAAAATAGGAAACATGTAATCTCTGCTGATTCTTACAAGTGTGTTATTTTTCCAGTTCATTAGCGACATTTGTCCCCCCACCTTTTTTTTTCTGGGCCACAAGCACCCCTGACAGAAGTGAGGATGTTTGTCAGAGGCTGGCAGCCAATGTGCAGACCAGAGCCCCACTGAAAGCGGGGCCTGAATGTGCAATGTGGGGCTGTCAGGACTAGGGAAAAAGTCAGTCACGGGATGCTGGGTTTCGGTTTGTGTTTTTTAGGGGGGTCAGTTAGGAGGATACACTAATAGATGGATTTTAAAAATCAAGTGTTTATCAGTCACACTCCCATGACTATCAGCCATACTTGGCTTTTTCCAGTGGCCAACACAAGTGACTTTTCATTAGTCAGGTTAAACATGTTCAATTTGTTTTACATTCCCTGTAAGAAAGGAAGAAAGGGAGGGAAAGACAGAGGGAGGGAGGCAAGGAGAAGGAGGGTGAAGGAAGGAAGAGAACAAAGAATATCTTTTTGTGTTTTTCTGGTTAAAATAGAAACAACCACAAGTTGACTAACATGCTTTTCAATGAAATGTAAATCTCAACGCCATCTGCATGTTACGTGCATGTGCACTAAACACATGCATCAAGAACTGAATTATTGAAAAAAAAAAAAAAAAAAAAGAATGTCCTTGATGGGTCCAGTTCCATCAAATACAGAGTCGAGAATTCAAAACAGATACCTTAAGTCTTTCAAGCAAAGGACATTTTAGTTGAAAAGCAAACTTAATCTATTATTTAAGTTTATATTTTTCAATATAACTGCTTTGCCCTGATTAGGAGTAGGGTGTTGAGTAGGGGCCTCAGGCACAAGCCAAAAGAAAAGTCTCATCACTCCAGGCCATCAGCTTCCAGTGGCCGTTGTAATGCTGAATTCTTTACAAAGTCCTCTTTTTGTGAATTTCTACCCTTTTTCCTTGTCCTCATTCCCAATTTGCTTTTCTTCTCTTACCTTCTGCAAAGGGGGCTTCCTTTTATTTATTTATATATTTAAAAAATTGAGTTACTTTTAACGAATAAAAGCCAAATACTTGTGGGACTTTGAGAAGAAAAGATGGTTCCCTTTACCAGCAAGTCTGAATCAGTGGGGTTTTTGGGTTTTGTTTTGTTTTGTTTTGGTCTTTCCTGTTCTATTTTAAAACAGCTGTGTTCTTTTTAGTAGGTCCTACCTTGAACTAGCTGCTTATCTAGCACTTCTAAGTAGAATTCTCTGTGGCTTTAGTTTAATGAAGACATAAAGTTCTTTCTAATGACAGCTCCCTTTCGGCCATAAGGTGCTAAGCCCGGTGTCTCATGGGTGGCAGAGGTTCCTGGACGTGTTTTCCTACACAGGAGGCAGAGAATGGCTGAGTGACCTCACACAAGTCTCTGAGCCTCTCTGGGCCCCTTTCATTTTCTGGAAGAGCGCTAACACCACATGATGGCTAAGATCACTTAGGGCTCAGAAATTCTATCATTCTGTGAGTTGAGTTATACCAATGATTATTATGATGAAAAATATTAGCTCCAGTTTATTGAGAACTAGCTCCATTCTGGTCCTTGTGCTAAGCATCTAACAGCCCCTGCTCCGTGATCACCACACCAACCTAGTAATAAAGAAGCTACTATTAATATCCCCATTTTACGTGTGAGAAGACTGAGGCTTAGGGAAGTAAATGAACAGGTCCTCCTTTCTTGGGACCATGTTCTTCACAGCTGCACTCTATTGTAAATTTCATTCTAGCTTATGGCCAACTTACCAAATGGGATTTGAATTAATGAGATTTTCCTGAACTAGGAAAAAGTTCTCGCTTAATGTCTTCCCATCCCTCCTGCTAATTGGTCTGATAATTTTAGGCTCAGAGGCTTTCATCCTGCTTGACTTGGAAGGATAAGGGATGTAATAAAGGGCACGGTACCTCAATGCTTACATTGACCTTTCCCATCAGGGCCTTTACTCAGTTAAATTCCTCCATAGTAGACAGGAAGGAACACCAACCCCGTTAGACTCTGTGGCTCACAGGATCGTACTCTTGCTTCAAATCCTATCATTCCTGGATTCAGTCTTGCCAGTGCATTTGTTAATGACGACATCCCATTTTTGTCTCCTGTTCAGGACTCCTAAGCAGCCACACTTCTTCTGGGCATCTACTTACTGTGCTTTTCTCTCTTGCAAAATAAAGGGGAGGATGCATTATTGGTGCAGACGATCCATTACTGACTTTGTGGGGGAAAAGAAATACCCTGCAGGTTGCCCTATTTAGACAGCAATATAGGTGTTGAGCATTCTCTGTGCTCTCAGTCGCTACTTGCTTTAATTCTGTCACTCTCAGCATCTCTCTCTCTCTCTCTCTCCCTCCTTCCTGCGTTCCCTCCCACTCATGTTTTAGCATCCTCTGCTAACGTTCTAGAGACAGCACCTTTTTATTTATTTATTTTTATTCCTGTGGCCTCTAGAGAAATGTGTTGCATCGGAGGTGTTGCGGGAGCTTGGGCCAGGTGTGTGAAGGACAATCAGTAGCCTCCCTGAGGCTTAATACAAAGCAGTAAGTGCGGCCTTTAGGTTTCTTTGCCATACAGGGTTCCTTGGAGTTTTTTTTTTAAAGAGCTCCTATGATGTGTTCTTTGGATTTTTTTTTTTTTAAAAAAAACAAAGGGAGGAAGGAAGAAAGAACCCTTACAGAGTCTTGGAGCATGAATTAATAAGCAGGACCTTTTGCTGTTACTTTCAATACCTCCCAAGCTCTTATACCCATGAGATTTTCCTTTACCCTTTTGTGAAACCTCAGTACATGGGAGAAACCTTGGCAATGTCTCTTTGTCACTAGCTTCTCATGATCTGTTTAGTTTTGCACTGCCTGGGTCACCCCAAAAGAACTTTGGGATCTATAGCATGGAGGTCAACAATTTTTCAAAAAGGACACTCATTCACTCATTGAGTTCCCCTTAGGCAGTCAGCCACTGTACCCAGGTTCTCTAAATGGGTACCATTTCCTTGAACCCTAACAGTAACTCTAATAGGTGATAGTGGTCTTATTTCCATTACACATATGGGGGAAAGAAACTTAGACTACTTTGTCTCAGGTCACTCCAGGAGTAGTGGAAGAGACAGCAGACGAACAAACATCTCTCTAATTTTACCCCACCATATCTGCACCAATTTGAACCTAACTTACCTCTTTATATGAGACTTCCTGTAGAAAATCCTTGGGTAAGGAGACATCATGGGTTGGACCTTACCTCCTCCGTGGAGGAGTGAACACTTTGGTGCAGCTCAGGGAAGTCAGAGTGTCATGCACTTTGAGCAGTCTGTCAATATCTAGTGAAGATGTGAATGTGCACACCCTACCACCCAACTCTTGTATATATATATCCGGGAGTATATATATGTACAACCATATATATGTGTGTAAAACTCGCCTAGTGTGCATAAGAAGACACATCTAAGAATGTCTATCGCATCACTGTTGCCGTGGTAAAAACTGGAAACAAATGTCCACTAATCAGGGAATGGGTTCATAAATTGTGATAACTTCATATCATACAATAATATACATTTACAGTAATAATAAATAGTATAAATTGATAATAAATATCTACTAGTCATTTACAATAAATGAATATGCATCAATGTAGATAAAACTAAAACCTGTTGCATTGCAAAAGCAAATGGTAAAAAATGTGACCCATATGAAATTTTTAAAAATACATAAATTATTATTTTGAATATGTAATTTAAAGTATGAAAGTTATGTACGTATGTAATAAACATAAGAAAATGAGTGGGAGAGATACACACCTATTTCAGGATATTGGTTTACTGCAGGGTGGGAGACACTGGGGTGGGGAGTAATAGAATGGGGAGAGGTTCCAGTGAATTTATGACACATTTTTTTCTTCAAGTAGAAATTCTGAAAAAAAGGTATGGGAAACATGTATGATTATTAAATTCCAGGCAATAAGCACATGATTATCTCTGATTAGTCTCTGATTCCCTATACTTTCCTGTGTGTTAATTTAGTCCATGACTAATTATTTTTCAAGTAAGGGAGAAGCGAGAAAAAGCATCTGCAGGGCGTTTCAGAGGTTGGTTGTTTGTAACCTCCCTGGGCTTCGTGGTGTCTGGGCTTTTTCCAGTACACCCCCCAGGACTGAGCAGGTGGAAGACAGGAGAGATGAGCTTCTAGGCATCCAGATGATCCGTCCAGTCATATCTTTTGCTCATTGCCAGCTAGGACGGCTCCCCACACGGACCTGATAATATTTTTCTCATCTAGCTTTCAAAGGCAAAGGCTGTTATCATTCCTCCCTGGTAGGAAAGTCAGCCATGAGTTCATTTCTCTTGAGGTCTAGACTAAGTGTTGTCTCTTCTCTTGTGCCTACTCTAACTCTGTCTGGAGTGCGTAGGCAAGCCCCGGCTCTCCGGAGAAGGGCACATTTCCCAACCAGAGTCAGTGAGGGATCTTTCTCTCCACTAACCCGAGAAGTTCTCCTTGACCCTTCCATTGGCCAAGCTGCCAGGCAGTGTGGCCACCTCCTTCCTGTTCCACTTACTGGGCACCTTACTCCCAACAAATGCATCTTCTCATTTTTCTGAAATGTCTTAGGCCCAGTATTGCTCAGTTGTTCTCAGCAAAAGCTTGCTCTCTCCTTCCTCCCTCCTCCATTCGCCCCCCTTCCCCTCTGCATCCGCACCGCCCCCCTCCTGCTTTGCTCTTTTCTCTCCCCACCTTTTCTTCCTCCAGAGACCTGACTGAAGGGCTCCAGTTGCAGCCTGCCCCACCTCTAGCTTTCCAGTTATATGAACGCGTAACATTCATAGCAATTAAACCCTGTCACGTTTCTATTCCTTCCAGTTGGAAAAGTTCTTAAATGTCATAGAGGTGTTCAGGCCTGTGTACTGAAAAGCATGCATTCTGGACCCTATTTGGCCTTGAGTTAATTCTGTGACCTTGGGCAAATCAAATGAGTTGATTAAGCAGGACTAATACTCCTGGTCTCCCGCACCAGGCATTATGAGGATCTGAAATAATATTTGTGAGACAACCAAGATAAACAGGGAGGGAGATAAAAATGTCAGGTGCTGCTGCCGTAACTTCATTGTCAGGGTGACGCAGGCCAATGACCGGGGGCTGAGGTGCTCACTGCCAAACACGGCTGAGGGCTATTCACAGCAGCATCTCCTGTTCTTTCACATTGTATCCTCTTCCTGAGGAAGTATGCTGTAGAGAATTCCTAAGAGGGGAATTTCTATTACATACATACATATATTTGTATATATATGTGTGTGTGTATGTGTGCGTGTGTGTGTGTATACATATACATGCAGCCTTCTTTCTCATTTCTTTGACATAAATTAGGATGAATTTGGTTTATTCAAGGTATATAAAGTTCTTAGATCAGTGCAAGGAAAACATGTCTTCCTAACAAGTCTGTAAGTGATTCTTTTCTGCTCATTTCCAATTCACAAAGACTTATTCAAGTAATAATCTCTACAACAGGGTGAAAAACGAGGCAATAAATGCATAATGCAATTGATTAAATGGAAAAAGCAGGGCCATTTGTGGAGCGTGAAGTGCAGAGCTGGAGAGGGCAAGATGATGACTTAAGGAGCTGAGGTATTTTTCTTGGCTATGGTTCAGGTGGGGCAGGCCCGTGTCTGCAGCCCTGAGAGACCTGCCCAGCAGCAGACGGTCTCCCAGGAAACCCTGCTATGGAGACCTCACGGGCTTTTGGTTCAGCATACCATTTCTCTCACTGGCTTTATTTGTTGCCATGTAGTCTTCTGGGAAGTCCCGTGGACTGCAAATGAGTTGTTAGGGGTTCTATTCACAGGTCTGGAACTATTTCATGGTGTGATGTGGTCTTTGCCTCTTTAGGTCTCAGATTCTCAATTTTGAGAGAAGTCTTTTTTTAAAGAAAAAAATTATCATTAAACTTGAGGAAAACTGTGGCACTGTACTTCAGTGTCCATGTTGTCTATTTTTCTGTGTACGTAGGACCTTGGTTATTAATGCACTGCTGTTGAAACTTCCATGGGTCCCCCTCCCCAAACTTTAAGGGGGATTTGGGGCTATTTCATGGGAAGGGAGTACTGGAGGAACCAGAATAGGGGGTGTGTACCAGACAAGATGGAGACTGATTTTAGAAAGAAGGTAAATACAGGCTGACAGTAACATCGAGTGGTTTGGGACATCAGCTTCTAAGTGTGGAAGTTAGGGATTGAGTAGAGTATGACACTTTTCAGAAGCTTTCTGTAGGTTACATTGTAGAACTCATTTAATAGTCCTTGTGAGGCTTGGGTTAATATTAGATAAGTTATATCTTTGGCTGTAAGAATATGCATCTTTAAAGGCAGTTCTGACCTTTAGAGGGCCATTGAGGCCCTGGGATTTATGCAGGTTATACATGCTAAGGTTTCCCCAAGGGAAGCCTACTGTTATTGTGGGTCCTTCTAGATCTAAAGGGATTTAAATGTAAAGTATCTTTTCCTTCTTTACCTTTTATGCAATTAGGTAGCAAGAAATTTCACTTCAGCATCTAGAGGGAAATGGAATCGAGCAAAGGAATATTGAGGATGAGGCTGATCCCTGACTTAAAAATTGAAAAAGAATATTATTGGGTCAATTTATTCAGACAAGTCAGAGCCAAAACAAAAGCAAGATTTTTGACAAAAGTTTTCCTGTCGGGTTTTGGGGAACTTTAGTATGCAAAATTTGTGTTTTATGAACACATTCACTCCTAGGATTGTTCTGGCTTTTTACCTAGAAAGATAAACATGATATAATATTTAAAAGCTCAGGCTTTTGATATGACAGGCCTGGACTAGCTCCTTAACTGTGCCATTTTACTTATTAGCTCTTTGTCTAGAGGAAATTTCTTAAATTCTCTGAGCCTTAATCTTCTCATCTCTAAAATGTGAATCACAATTTAATGCCTACCTCAAAGGATATTATGAGAATATATGTGATAAGAAAACAATCTGCTTAACAGAGAATATATAAGCATTCCATACATTTTCTACTTTTATTATTTTCTGTTTAAAGTGTGTGTGTGTGTGTGTGTGTGAGAGAGAGAGAGAGAGAGAGAGAGAGGGAGACAGGGAAAGTTCAGAAAATTTTTGAAAAATCTGATTCCTTTCTCTACCCAACTAAGGAGAAGTGGTCTTTTCCAACACAATTCAGGCAATGAATTAAGGCTCAGGTGGCTTAGATGTGTATAGTTATGGCAGTGACTGGATAATAGTTATTTGGCAAACATTTATTTTGAGCCTATGTTCTGGGCATTATATTTGGGAGTAAGAATTAGCACAGCACAATGTATAGTTCTTTTCTGAAGGGCTTTAAGTTCCAGGGATGGAGGCCACATCTGTGGTAGGAAATTCAAGTGCAATGTGGTGAGCTAGAAGCAAAGTAATTTGCAAGATTATTTAATAACTAAATGAGGTAATACATGTGGGATGCTTTAGAGTACTAAAGAGACCACTTTTTTCTGTATCCCTGTATACCCAATACCTAGCACATGACCTGACACATAGTAGGTACACAATTAATACGTGCCAATTGAATGAATGAGTACTGACATAGAACATGTACAAGTGTTGCCATCATATGTATTATTGCATGGGGGACTATAAGTATGAGATTATTTAGTTTAGGGGAATCAGCAAAGAAGGAGATCATGCTTTATCTAAGACCCAAAGAGGACAAGTAGGGATTAATTTAGCAAAAGACAGAGGATTTTTTTCAGCAGTGAGAATGGCAGGTGCAAATGCCGCAGGATGAGAGAGAGCTGGACATGTTGTTGGAACTGCTTTATTCCGTGTGGCCAGAGAGCAGTGGAAGGTGGGGGTGAGTGAGTGGGTGGTGCCAAGAAGGGAGCAAGGGATTCCCAAGTATTTTGTCTGCCCAGTCAACACATGTGGACTTGAATCCGAGGACCAGGGGCCCACTGAGGGTCATAAGGCTGATTTTATTTGCCTTTTAGGTGGCCAAATAATGCTGCCTTCAGTGCTGTGAAAAAACTAGATTTGGGCAAACTTGAAGAGAAAGAGCAGTTTAGGAACACAGAAGAGAGACAGTGATAGTCCTCACTAATTGGTAGGAGAACAGAGGGAGGAGATTGATTTAAGAGAAAGGGCTTCCCTGGTGGCGCAGTGGTTGAGAGCCCACCTGCCGATGCAGGGGACACGGGTTCGTGCCCCTGTCCGGGAAGATCCCACATGCCGCAGAGCGGCTGGGCCTGTGAGCCATGGCCGCTGAGCCTGCGCGTCCGGAGCCTGTGCTCCGCAGCGGGACAGGCCACAACAGGGAGAGGCCCGCGTACCGCGAAAAAAAAAAAAAAAGAGAGAGAGAGAGAGAGTAAGACGCCATACTGACAGACGAGGAAAATGACAACTCTCTTCTCCTTATTAGAAACCAGGTGCTAGTCGAAGACCTTTACATGAATTTACTTATCTCAGTTATTCAAAACTATGAAGGACAGATACGTACTGTTGTTATCCCAAGTTTTCAGATGGGAAACTGAGGTACAAGAGGGGCTGAGTAACTTCCCCAAAGTTATACTACCACTGAGTGGCAAAGCCTAGATTCATTTGTGGTAGGGGGACTTCCAAGTCCATGGTCTTCACACAAACCAAAATGTCTCTTGGTAAAAACCCAGAAGACAAAGTCCCAGCTCTACCCTGGATTCCTTTGCAGTCTGGTGTTTTCTCAAGTAGGGGTTTCAACTATGACTTCAAATAGTCATGAGTGCCTCTTATGAGTCTTGGCAATTAATGAAGCATTATACAGTGGGTTATCTCAGGTAGTCTTTGCCTGAATTCTGATAATGTAGGTACTGCTATCCTTAATCTGTGGATGAAGATTTTTGAGACTCACATAAGTTCTCTGTCTCCTAGAAAATGCAAATACAACCTTATCACTTTGATCTCAGGACTCCTGTCTCCTAGGAAATGTTTCTGCAGTGATATCTCACAATATGCATTCACTTATCCCACAACCCTTGAAAATGGCCTACTGTATGCTAGCGATTCTGCTTGGAAAAGAAACTTGGATGGCAGTTAATATGGTCACTAAATGCTCATTGGGGGGTGATAGCCATGTAAAGAAAGCATTTGTACCCAAGGTGGCATATGTTAGAAAGGAGTTCGGACCAAGGTCTGGTAAGATCTAGAAGTTAAAGGAGAGTATCAGAAAAGGAGAGATGTTTGGGAAAGGGCTTTGAGGGATTGGTAGAAGTTGTGTCTGGTAAAAAGAATTTTCATGGAAGAAAAAAATTCGATGTCGTGTTAATACCTACAAAACAGCTTTTTGCTCAGGTGTTCTCATGGCCACTATTAGTTCTTTTTGTCAGTGCAGACTCATTAACTGGAGGATACAGCACATGTGAGAGCTGTGACTTTATTAAGCTCTTTCATCAGTAACAGTGACTTTTTTTTTTTTTTTTTTAACCACTGGGTTGATTTGCTCTATCAACATCAAAAACAAACCAGTCTTAGTCACTCCTGTGTCCTTGAGTAATTTAATTGCAGCCTACAGACTGGCATCAAAATAGCAGTAGACTCAGACTGCATCTGGCCTGTGCCATCTCCAGAATCCAAGGCAGGTAACACACATCAACTTCTTTATATCTTTTTTCATTTATGTTTGAGGCAATTATGATAGTTACTTTCAAAATATATATGGAAGAGAAGTAAACTTTAATATGATAATACAGAGTTTAGTTTCATTTTTTTCTAACGTTAGCCATTTCTTGGAAATGAGAAGGAAACGGGGACGATTAGAAATGAGAGAGGACTGAACATCCCTTTCTTGATATGGTCATTCAGTGAATGCTATGTTCCTGACTAGAAAAATATTGTCACAGCCTCTTGGAATAAAAAAGAGAGGTGTTTGATAGAGAAAATTGGCATTAATGCCTTAGAATGCTAACCACTTCCTTGCTCCAAATCCTAGCCTAGGTAAGATTATACCATGATTCCTGCTTGCCCAGATCTTTTGCCTCAGTTTCTCTCCCCTGAAAGGAATAAGTCAGATATCACAGGAGCACTAGGTTTGTCACACCCTCTGAGGTCTTGGGAAATGAGGTACCCTGTGAGATCAAGGTATTACTAGAAGGAAGAGTTCTCACAAAGTACATTCTCACTTGCTTCATAAACCCTGTGAGGTGAGGAAGGTCAAAAAACTCTTCCTAACCCAGCATAACCCAAAGCAGGACTTTTCCCCAGCCCCCACTTTTTTTCTTGTTCCCCTCTTCCTCCTCTGCTTCATCCCTAGTTAAGACTATCATATATGTTGGTTGATAGTCTTAACATGCTCCTACAGTGGATTTTCTAGATGCATCCTCTTAATGTTATTTTGCTCAAGTTACATAAAACCTAACAGCATAAAGGGCCTCCAGCCAGCATGGCCTGAGGATGGCTTCCTTGAGAAGGACAAAAGCTATGGCAGGCAATTTGTGCTGTCTGTTAAAGTGGGCTTTGTAGTTTTTGCCTTCTCAGAACCTCTTTCTCCCCACTTCTAAGACACCTTGCTCAGGATAGGGCTGCCTTCTATCCCCAGCTCCAAGGATGGATGGATGGGTAGATAGATAGATGGATGGATAGAAGTCCTGGCCAGTGGGCCTGTTCCAATCCTGGTCACAGTGATGAGTTTGGAGATGGGTATGTGGCCTGAGCCAGACCAATAAGGTAGGCTATTGGGACTTTGGTTTGAAATATTCAGAAAGAAAAGCCAACTTTCTACTACGGTTGCTAAACTGTGAAGATGTGAGCCTGGCTCTGCTGGTGACCATCTTTGTCACCATTTGGTGGGAAGCCTACCTGAGAATAAAGCCTTCACAGTGGACAAAGTAGAGCTGAGACAGGGAGTGTTGACAGTATTTGATACTCTTGCCCCAGGAAGGGCTGACAACTATTTTAACTCTTGAGCTTTTGCTTGTGGCTCAACAGGGCCACCCCAGCCTCTCCCTGTATCTAGACCTGCCAAGTTCAACTTCCACTGCCAACTGTCTTACTTATTATATGTTTTAATCAGATCAATCGAGAGAGGAAATCCTATTGTTTTTGCTCATCTTTCTGAGCCGTAGATTGCCATCCAGACCTTGGGTTGGCTGCCATTGGGCTTGGTGTCAAACTCTGCACATGGAACTCAGCAATGTGTGTTTTAACAAGCCCTCTAGGTGATTCTGATGCATGCTGTATTTTGAGAATACCTACTCTAGGATAAAATTCTATCACTTGAACTTTTATTAAAACCTTCCTGTCTCAAGTTACTTTTCAATTTTATCTCACACTGTTCGACATAGTAGACTCTTTGTTCCAGGATTATCAGCCTTTTCACTGTCTTATTGGCATGTATTTTTAAATAATAGTTCAGTTTTAAGAAACAGAAACCTAATTACCATTGGCTAGAGCAAAAAGTGAATTTCTTGGCTCAAGCAAAGTGATCGAGATGTTTAGGGAGTAACTGTGGTTAGTTTCAGACTTGGCTGGATCCAGGTATTCTGATCACCAGAGATAGCTCTCTGGTTCTGATTCTTGCCATGTTGGTTTTATGCTCAGGCCACTTCTCACTAGGATTACAATTCTTGGTATTTCCAGGTTTATGCCCTACAAAAGTCTAGCAATCTCTGAAGAAAAGGGTGCTTTTCTTTGCTAATAGTTCAGAATTGACTTTCTTTTTGAACTGAGCCAAGTAGCCACAGGGAGGATGTCCAGTTTTGATGAGGCAGGCCAAAGCCAGAGGCTATTCCTAAAGCCCAGAACATAGTATCACCTGAGCGTGAGTTGAGGGGTGGCTCCCCAAAGGAAAGTCGGGGCTCTATACCAGAATAAAAATAATGAGTGTGCAGGCAAAAGAATAGATCCCCACTGTCATGGATGACCATTTTAGACTTGAAACATTTGCTTGTGCATTTCTTCCTGCCTGAACTGAAGGTTCCCATATTCTCTACTTTTTCAAAGTGCACTTATCCTTTAAAAGCCCTATTACTATCTACCTCCTTCCATGAGCTTTCTCTGATGCCTGCTGTCTATACAGTGTGCCACATGTCCTTGTGAGCCCTGTGACCCTGCATGTGTGTCTGCGAAGTCATCCCCTTCAATCTGTGAGCAATCCAACGGTAGGATGACTTCTACAAGTTATATCATTAACTCTTCAGTTCTCATCTGCTTTGAATGAAGGAATACATGTGTGAGATACATGTGAATACATGTGAAAGAGCAGAGAAACCAAATTACGAATAAGCAGGCTCAACAGAGACTGGTATGATAGATGGATTTGGTGAGTAATATCTTTCCTGGCCCGAATTCCACTTCTGAAGTTTCTTCCAAATGTTGAACCATGCTTTGTGAGCATTATTCACTACTTCTCCTCTAATATAGATGCAGTAGTCATAGTCCTTAAGCCTATAGGTAAGGGAGTCTTGAGTCATGTGATAAAATAGCCAAGATAGACTTCATAACACCAGGATAAAATTAGAGGCATAAAATATTTGAGCTAGAAGGAATATAAAGTTTATTAGAATTGGAGTCTAATTTCCTAACTTTACAGAAGAAGATACCTGGGTTCAGATATCAACATATTCCCTCAATTCCTTTACCCTTTCAGAATCTTCTCAGGCCAGTCAATCAATAATTGAACCCCACCTCCCCTGTACCACCCACACAATCAAATGTACTATGTACTATGGGTATTTATCTAGTTTATTGATTTTTCCACTAGGATGTAAACCATTTTTGTTCTAACTTCCCTCCCCTATTGTGGAAGAAGCCAATTTTGCATCTATTTACAATCTCATTTAAATATTGATTATTAAATGTGCCTGTTCTTTGTTTCCACCTTTGAACTTCCTGATTTAATATCTTCCTGGTTCTTCATTAGTAATGAGTTAAATAAAATCCTTAATACATGTCATTTGTATCTGTGTGAAAGTCCTGATTTTACAGTTTTTAAAAAATTATCCTTTACAAGTTTACTGTTGTATCTTAAGAGTCAGAACAGTACTTGTCACATAGTAGGCACTAAGAAAGTATATGAGAAGAGTTTTAGTCAGCACCATTGGCTTGAAATGCACATCAGTCCCAGGTGGTTTTAGGGCTGAATTGAGCCACACTGTCAAGTTCAGCAGGTTTTCCTCTGGCAGTAGTCCTTGAAACCCTTTTTCCTACTTCCTATTGTTACCTCTCATCAGTGTCAAGGAAGAAAACTACCTTCTTGATCAATGATTCAAACCCCTATTTAATTACGTGTAAACTTTACACCAAGTTTTCAATAACTGTTTAAAAACTAATGTGTTTCTTTTTATGGCTGAGTAGTATTCCATTGCATATATGTGCCACATCTTCTTTATCCATTCATCTGTCAATGGACATTTAGGTTGCTTCTGTGTCCTGGCTATTGTAAATAGTGCTGCAATGGATGCTGTGGTATATATGGAATCTAAAAAATAATAATAATAATGGTACTGATGAACCTAGTTGCCGGGCAGGAATAAAGACATAGACATAGAGAATGGACTTGACACGGGGAGGGGGAAGCTGGGGCAAAGTGAGAGTAGCATCGACATATATATACTATATACTCATACATATATATACACACATATATATACACATATATACATAAATCCTAATGACGTTGAGATCATAAACTGTCTTTTCCTGGTGTGACTTCTTAAAACTCACCAGTATAGTTGGCTTCTTCAAACTGGAGGTTGTGAAGGAGCAGAGGAAAGCCTAGAGGCTTCATTCCGGAAACAGTGTGTGTTTCCACCTGATTTAACACCTTCTGTTTGGAAACTATCTGCCCTGAAAAAGTCGATGGCCTCTACTTTTAATCCTCTTCTTGTGTCAAGGCCGGTCTCCAGCTCTGTTAATAGAATTGAAAGACTAAAACCTTATATTTGCAAATATAAAGTGTCAGCTAGTGGCCCACTTGAAAAAAATAAAAGAAGCCTCACTTTGGGGTGCTACCGTAGGCTAAATATAGGATCATTCTGGGTCAGAGACAGGCCCGGAAAGGGCCATCCTTAGGGTTCCGTGGATCTGGGTTTCCTCATCTGATCAGGGTTGCAGTAGATGGGCTTGAGGAGGGTAGACTGCTTGGAGATGGAGAGGATGTTAAAGTGAGAGGGAGGAGTACCACATGACCACATGACCTTCCCTGGTGTCCCTTGCAGCCAAAGGCAAACACAAAGGAGGAGGTGCTGGGCGAAGACAGGGCTTATTCTACAATACTCTTTCAGCTTCTCCTAGCTGATTTCAAAAATCACAGCTGCCAGATAGTACTGGGCAAAATCAACAGGGGCTTTGCTGCTTCCAAACATAGATATAGGCAATGGGAAACCACTAGGTATTGTAGAAACTGAGTTCCAGAGAGAGAGAAGTGACTTGGCCAAGGTTGCCCCAGATCTTAATGGTGGGCTATGTAAACATCAAAAAACATATATAATAACTAACACTCTTATTTGGTGCTAAGCACTGTTTTAAGCATTTGCTGTACATGTATTGTTTGATGGACTCCTCAGAAGGATTAGTACCCAGCTCATTACTATTAATATTCTACGTATTGTAAGGAAAGTTGGCCCAGAGAAGTTAAGTAAATTTCCTAAGGTCACACAGCCGATAAATTGCTGGAATTCAAACCCAGTGCCTGTGGACTAACTGTATCCTTGGCACTGTGCTAAATTCCTTATGTGGATTATTATTTTTAAAATCCTATTATCCACATTCTACAAACTGTGACTTAGAGTTTTGATAACTTCACTAACTGGTAGAATCTGACTTGAATGCTGACATCCTGACTTCTGTGCTCATCCTCTTAACCACACTGTTCTGGAATCCAAGTTCCCAGACTTCTAACCAGGGCTCCTAACAGTGCTCTAACATGCCATGGAGCTGGGTGGTTGGATGGGGTGAATGGAAACAAGAAACTGTCCAAGAGGTACCATTACCAGAGTTCAAATAGGGCTGTAAAGGAGAGAGAATTTTTGTTTTTCTTTTCCTTTCCTCCCTTCTATGTGCTTTAGTTACAAGGTTAAGGGCTCTATAAACATATACGGTTATGTTTTGTAATAACATTTTATAGAATAATTACTATTGTACTATTATTTAGTACTAGGTGCAGTACTAAATGTTTTATGGTAGTTATTACTCTATTTTACAAATATGAAAATATCTAATTTATCTACTGAACTCTATTATTTAATTCTTTATGTGGTAAAATAATTTGTACCAGAATTTTAGGCTCCCAAACTTAGTTGTTAAGAAAGACTCTGGATTGGGTTGTTTGTTTTTTTGACATTGAGCTGTAGACTGCTAAGTTTTAATAGTGTTAATTGATTTATACTTTACACTATTTCCAGTGTGATCAAATACGAATTTTAATTTAGTAGGCAATGTTTCTGCAACCTTCCTGATTTAAAAAAAATAAGCCTCTGGTTTGAACATAGATTGTCACTTACGGGCAAGTATAGTCTTAAAAATGTATTTAACTTCTCTGACATTCAGTGTCTTATTATATATTGAGTCACTTACAGTAGTAGCCACCTGATAGGGTAGTTGAAAAAACTAAATGAGATGCTGCATTGTAAGCACGTAAGTGATGCCTATTATACAGTGAGTCCTTCATAAGTGATAGCCCGTTATGCTTGGCTTTCAGAGGCAGGTGGAATCTTATTCTGACCTTCTCATTTTCTAGAAATCTGAGTAAGGAAGAGGCTCATTCAAGGTCACACAGCAACTAGCAGTGCTGGAATCAAGGCTGTACATAGTTGATCTCATGCAGAGTAGAAATTGTGATATTAATGTAATAATGTTCTCCTTTATAATTTTATGTATATGTGTATATAAGTGGGAGGACTGATCTAGAGGTTTATTTGGCAATTGCTTTCAAATCGTAGCCAAGAGAAGTGATGGATTTTCTTGCCTCTAGCTAAGGCTGATTCTAGTCTTTAAAGGTGAATGAAGATTAGTGATTAGGAAGGAATAACACCGAGAAGAAGCTATGATCTTAGAAATAGGATCAAAAACATTTTAGATAAACTGTTTCACAAGCCATAATGTCCATGAAGGGCTGTTGAGAATTTGGCAGTAATGTCATTAACACTTTCAGAAGCCAGTGCTAATACTTATGTTTGAATGGGACTTAGTACTTTATCACAGCTTTTCTACTCATTATTCTAGTTAAGATATTGGGTTAGATAGTCAGTTCCCATATATTTGGATTTAAGGAATAAAATTTTTAAAATGAAGAAAAGGAAATGCTTGACATGGAATTGCTAAATATTTTCCTCCCTCAACTAGAAGCTTAAATGACAAAAACAAAACATACCACCATCTACAATCACTATGATTTCTATAAAAGGAAAGATATTTTAACTCTCCAAGTGTAGGAAGTACATGAACTCAGAATGAAAGGTACTGATTAAAAGGGAATGTTATTTTTGTTAAAAATGTCATTATTTTCCTAGTTTTATTCCAGGTGATGAGAACTTAGGGATGGACCAACACTGTCCCTGACCTAGTTTTAGAAATTACTAGACCAGAATCTGGGGAGCCTCAAAGCCCCTTCCCCTTCCCTAGGGTACATGGAACCATAACCTGGTGAAGGTTTTCCAAAGTCATATGCTCCTCTCTCCTTGGAGGTCCTACTGTGTGTGCTTCTTGGTTCTTTTTCTTTTATTCTATCCATATGCTATAGAGATTCTTGGCCATTATGAACTACTGTTGTTGCTGGAATGCGTCACAACTCCTGAGCAGTGTGTTGTAGGTAAACAAAACAAAACCCCCAAAATGAACCTGTTGATAATCTAATCCAGGGGTTATGAATGAAAGTCCATTTCAGCAGAGCCTATGATTTCGTATCTATAGAATTTACCTGGTGCATTGGTTTAAACTAGCTCTGCCCAAGAAAGGAGTGGCAGTATAGGAGGAAAAAACAGTGGGATTACTTAGTACAACCTTTCATCCAGTGTACATGTTCCTTCTACTCTGTCTTCAGGTACTAGACAGAATCATAAAATCTACCCCTTCAGATTTAGGCTAGATTGATTTACCAGTTACCTACTTGTGCCAGGAACTGCACTAGGCTTCATAAGCGCTCTCTCTTTTACATACTTGGAGCTGCTCTGGCCATCTTCTCCCTCTTCCAGATGAGGCAAGTGAGGCTCTGACAGGCTCAATGCCTGTGTCACACAGCCAGTATCCACATGCAGATGCTCTTAGCCTGCATTTTTCTTGTGCGGATGTTTATGTTTTGTAACCCAGGGAACACCTTAGCATGTTACTCTTGTTTGTCCTGAGCTTCTGTTCATCCTATAAAAATAATATTTCTTTTTTTGTCTCTGCCAGTATTCCATCATCAACACCGAGCACACCTGGGTAGCAAACAGAGTGTGATACCGCAGTAGTTCCTGCTGTAGGCTCTGGAATGGCCTTGGGCAGTTTCTCTCTCTGTGTTCTCATTGCTGTATATAAAATGAACATCATGATAGCACCTACCTCATAGGGTTCTTGTAAGGCAAAACGGTTATAACCACTGTTGACAGATGAAAATGCACAATGTGAGAGCTGTGAGTTTCACTTTTATTTGGGGATTTACTGAGGACTATTAACCTGCGAGACAGCCTTTCTGATAGCTCTGAGGAGCTGTCCCAAAGAGGTAAGTGGGGGAGGTCAGTATATGTGACTTTCATGAAGCAGCTATGTGCAACCAAGTACACATCTCAGTACAAGGTCACAGGAACAGATGTCTCAGTTAATGATTTTAGTGCTTTTCTAAGCATGGGAAGATGAAAGAATCCAGGGACATAAAAAATTTCTCCTGAAAATAATAACTATCTCAAAGCCCGTTCTGCCAGTTTTCCCAGAGCATAGAGTGCCTCATCCTGATCTTTGCCCTGAACTCCTTTCAGGGTGTGTTGAAGGTCAGCGGCTAAAGTGACTAGTGACTTCATTCGTGTAGAACCAGATGGCAAGTGAGATTTTTTAGTTGGCAACGCTTAGCTCAATTGACATGTCTTGAGCATCTTTACTAGCTCTCAGTGTTATATAAAATAGAAATTAAAATATCAATTATAGATTTTTAAATCAATATTGCATACTGCATCCAATTTCTTAAAAAAGTTTGGTAGATTGTACTGTACTAGCCTGTCTGTCCTAAAACATCTGGGAGCAAGTACTGTTGCTTTTCTCCTTCCATTTTTCTTATCACATAGTGATTTAGTAGCTGAGATCTGAACAGGTCTGAAAGATTTCGTGGTTTATCTAAGGCTTGGCTCTTGCAAAGTTGCTGGGGACAAAAGCAAAGAGAACTGAGCCTGGTGTGGTGAAGAAGGAAGGCCTCGATGCCCTATGCTTGGCCCCTGGCCAGTACCTTGAGGGTAGTAAGTACTCAGTCTTTAAATGAATGAATGGTTCAAGAAATTATTCATGCATGAGGATATTGTAGGTCAGTGGATTGTAATTGGACCTCAGTGTATACAACACCATGCTTTTGTTAGAACATGTTATGTTTGCAGGTTAAAACTCTTGAATGTGTGGCTAAAGGCAGCCAGAAGTGATATACAGGGGTACTAGTCACTAAGCCAAAAGTAGTAGATGCCCATGCTTTGCATTGCTTTGTATACATCCTTATTGCTTTTACTCTGTAAAACAACAATACAAGTCTGTGGAAATGAAATGTTATAGAAAATATTGTTAGAAGATTTTTTTCTACTCTTGTAGTTTCTTCTGGCTGGTCTAAGAATTGACATGAGACAGATTAACAGGAGAAAATCAAAGTTTAGTAACATGTATACATGGGGGAGACCGAGAACAACTGAGTAACTCACTAAATGGCAAAACCCTCACCTTAAATACCATCTTCAGCTTAAGACAAAGGAGACTGTCGTGAGTAAGGGTTTGAGAGTTCAGAGGGAAGGAAGGCAATTTACATGGAGATGGAAAAGCAAATTTTTGGTGAATAACTGTTGCCTGCACCATGTAAAAACAATGAGACACAGAGTGGACTCTGATCTGTAGGCCAGGTTCCCCCCATCACACCTAGCCTATATTCATTGCAGATATCTCTGGGGATAAAGAGCCTATTGCAGGAATAGAGCTATCAAAATTCTTCAGGCAGTTCAGGGGAAGGTCAAAGTCTCTTCCTGAGTCTTCTGAGCTTTAATTGCTTTCAGCTCAAAATAATCAGCATGCCAAAGAGACATTTTGGGGTGGCAAGTTTTGTTCCCCCATGATGTATGATGTATCTGTACTGGTCTAAGTCATTTTCACTGGTCGAATGTTCAATAACGTGTAAGGTCTTCAAAACCTTTTTGGTGTTTTTGCTTTTCCACAGCCTCCAAAATAGATCTGGGCCCAGGGTGGTAGCTCAATATATGATTAGGGGGAAATTATCACTGAAAGAGCAACTGTTCCTCCAACTGGGAGACTTTGTATCAGTTGTTAAAATTGTACACTTAGGAGTAGAGCAGAAACCCTCCTCTGAGAGGGACTACTTCTGTGATTGTGGCTCAAAATTCTCTGAGCCTCATTTGCCCCATTTGTAAAATGGGGATAATAATATCCACTTTTATAGAGCTGATGTGAAGACTAAATGGGATGTGAAGTTTATTTGAAGCCCCAGCACAGTGCCAGACACATAGTAGAATCAAAGTATTTCAGAGTAGCTGGTGAAAGACATGCTTACCCATCATCCATGAGATTTATTCTTTTTCTGTTCCTCTGAACCTGTAACCATGACTGGTGAGATTTATTTTATTTTATTTTAATTTTTATTTTTTAACATCATTATTGGAATATAATTGCTTTACAATGGTGTGTTAGTTTCTGCTTTATAACAAAGTGAATCAGTTATACATATACATATGTTCCCATATCTCTTCCCTCTTGCATCTCCCTCCCTCCCACCCTCCCTATCCCACCCCTCTAGGTGGTCGCAAACCACCTAGCTGATCTCCCTGTGCCACGTGGCTGCTTCCCACTAGCTATTCACCCTACATTTGGTAGTGTATATATGTCCATGCCACTCTCTCACTTCGTCACAGCTTACCCTTCCCCCTCCCCATGTCCTCAAGTCCATGCTCTATTAGGTATGTGTCTTTATTCCCGTCCTACCCCTAGGCTCTTCATGACATTTTTTTTTCTTAGATTCCATATGTATGTGTTAGCATACGGTATTTGTTTTTCTCCTTCTGACTTACTTCACTCTGTATGACAGACTCCAGGTCTATCCACCTCATTACAAATAACTCAGTTTCATTTCTTTTCATGGCTGAGTAATATTCCATTGTATATATGTGCCACATCTTCTTTATCCATTCATCCGATGATGGACACTTAGGTTGCTTCCATCTCCTGGCTATTGTAAATAGAGCTGCAATGAACATTTTGGTACATAACTCTTTTTGAATTATGGTTTTCTCAGGGTATATGCCCAGTAGTGGGATTGCTGGGCCGTAGTTTAGTTCTATTTTTAGTTTTTTAAGGAAGCTCCATACTGTTCTCCTTAGTGGCTGTATCAATTTACATTCCCACCATCAGTGTAAGAGTGTTCCCTTTTCTCCACACCCTCTCCAGCATTTATTGTTTCTAGATTTTTTGATGATGGCCATTCTGACTGGTGTGAGGTGATATCTCATTGTAGTTTTTATTTGCATTTCTCTAATGATTAATGATGTTGAGCATTCTTGCATGTGTTTGTTGGCAATCTGTATATTCAACATAATTTTGGAAGTTTTAGCCACAGCAATCAGAGAAGAAAAAGAAAAGGAGTCCAAATCAGAAACGAAGAAATAAAGCTGTCACTGTTTGCATATGACATGATACTATACATAGAGAATCCTAAAGATGCTACCGGA
>NC_041221.1:147345598-147353916 GCF_002837175.3 Physeter macrocephalus | reverse complement strand
TAGGCAGAACACTCTATGACATAAATCACAGCAAGATCCTTTTTGACCCACCTCCTAGAGGAATGGAAATAAAAACAAAAATAAACAAATGGGACCTAATGAAACTTCACAGCTTTTGCACAGCAAAAGGAACCATAAACAAGACCAAAAGGCAACCCTCAGAATGGAAGAAAATATTTGCAAATGAAGCAACTGCCAAAGGATTAATCTCCAAAATTTACAAGCAGCTCATGCAGCTCAATAACAAAAAAAAGAACAACCCAGTCCAAAAATGGGCAGAAGACCTAAATAGACATTTCTCCAAAGAAGATACACAGATTGCCAACCGGTGAGATTTAATGAGCTGTTAGCTCATCTTTTATAAAGTAGAGGTGCTAATATTTAATACCTATGAAATCTTATAGGAATTCTCTAGATAAAATGAAAGAATATTCAGCAGAGAAAAGTTAATTTGGAAATAATTTAGAGTTGTAGGCCAACTCGTAATTACTTGCAGGTAATATTCATTCTGTATCAGCTAAAAAAATCTCAGAATTTATTTCTCAGCTTTTAATCTACATCTTGACTACCTTCCAGCTGTATATTGGGTAGAAATTAATTTAATTTAAATCAGAAGGTTAAATAACTGGGAAAGATAGCAAATAGTTCCCTGGAACTCAATTTTTTGGCAACAAATTTGGATTTAGTTTGAACTTAAAAGACATTGTGGAAGAAGAGATTCATGGATCGTGTGACATTGACAATGACTCTATGGAATGAATGCATGAGTGAAATGAATTTTTTAGACCTTGGGCTCATTGCCATTTGAAGTCTCTTCTAAACCTGAGAATCAAAGACTGCAAGTCTTAGTTTCTCTGCTCTTAGTTTAATGAAAAAAATACAAAAGTCAAGAGATGAAATAAAGAACATGTAATTTTTTTTCCACCTTGCACATGACAAAGCCACAGGAAGGAGAAGAAGTAGATTCACTGCGGGGAAAATTGGCCTCACTTTTCTCTGCTAATGCACATTAATCCCCCACAGAGGAACTCTCTGATTTTTCAGACAGTGGTGTACATTTGCGCAGTTGGGCTCATATTTTGCTCTCAAGTCCAACAGTGCACTCACCAATGCTAATAAAATAAAGCTGGAACTGACAGGCTGTTCCTTGGAACCTCATTCCTGTGTTCTTGGCAGTTACCTCTAGGGCCCTCAACCTGTTACCAGGGAGACACAGAGGAACACTGTCCACAGATTACGAAAGGATCTTTTGCATCTGTAGATAGGACTCTTGAATTTATCTCTCATTTTAAGAGATTCCTAAAGCCAGCCCATCCTGTGAGTTTTAAATTACTTTTTCTTGAGCAAGTTAGGATTGTGTTTTCGGTCACTTGCAACCAAAGTATTCTGATAAAAGTGCCGTCTATGTGTGGGGTCATGGCTGAGGCTTTGGGAATTCTGTGGAACTCAACCACTGTTGTGTGTCTCCATGGCATACATGGTTTAGAGGAACAGACACATTAATTTGGGAAACACCAATTTAGTAGATATTTCTAAAACATCCACTCTAAAAAGTATAGCACATAGTTCAATGAGAATTTATAAAAGACTGGAAAAGAACACTAGTAAAGGCTTTCCTGAGAAAGCAGTACATAACTGGTTGTGGGTGATAATGGCTAGAGATGAGTAGGCAGATCGTGTAAGACCTTGAAGGCTATTTTAAGGAGTTTTGTCTTTTATTGTAAAAAAATAAAAAGCTGTGTAGTCCATGCTCTTATTTTGTAAATCCAAGGCTCATAGAGTCAATAGAGGGTTTGTCCAAGGTAGCGTATCCCTCATACAGCAAAGTTCAGTCCAGAACACGCACCTCTGACTCTCAGGTGACCTACAGAAAGAACCTCTGATAGTCCCTAGTGTTTGGAACATCCCAATGGGACAAAGACCTTAAACGGACTTGGGAAATCACAATGTTGCCTTGGATGTACATTCCCAACATAAGACAAATCATACCTGTCAAAATTTTTATATGAACTTAATATAATTACGCATATGATGTATGCTATGACCTCTAAAAACACATATCTACCAACAGTTTAAAAAGTGATACCCTTATAACTTCACACCCATTAGGATGGTTATGATTAAAAGAAAACTAAAGTGCTGATGAAGACGCAGAGGGATTAGAACTCTTGTGCATTGCTAGTGGGAATGGAAAATATTGCAGCTATTGTAAAAAAAACAGTATGGCAGCTCCTCAAAAAATTAAACGTAGAATTGCCATACGATCCATTTATCCCACGTTTAGGCATATACCCAAAAGAATTGAAAGCAGGGATTTGAACACATGTTTGTACACTAATGTTCATAGTAACATTATTCACAATAGCCAAAAAGTGGGAACAACCCAAAGTTCATCAACAGGTGAATGGATAAACAGAATGTGGTCTATACATATAATGGAATATTACTCAGCCTTATAAAGGAACAAAATTCTGAAACTGAAACATAAAACAGAAGGAATATTGTAACAAATTCAATAAAGACTTTAAAAATGGTCACGTCAAAAGAATCTTTAAAAAAAATGAACAAAATTCTGACAAGTGCTACAACATGGATGAACCTTGAAAACATGCTAAGTGGAATGAGCCACTTTTAAAAAGACAAGTATTGTGTGATTTCACTTATATGAGATAACCTAGAGTAGTCAAATTCATAGACAGAAAGTAGAAAAATGGTTGCCAGGGGCTGGGGGAAGGGGTGAAGTTATTATTTAATGGATACAGAGTTTCACTATGGGATGATGAAAAAGTTCTGGATATGGATAGTGGTGATGGTTGCACAACAATGTGAATGTATTTTAAGGCCACTGAATTGTACACTTAAAAATGGTTAATACTGAACTTTATATTATATTTTACTACAAAAAGTCTTTAAAAATATGTTAATTCTCTTTATATTCATACTATAAGTGCATTTATAAGTAAAACAAGAATTTGTTACTTGATAATACTTTAAAGAAAAATTATATACATTTGCTCCTGTTTATGCACGTAAAGGATGTCCTTTCTCAATACAGAAGGCAGCACTATTAAAAATATTTTTCTTAATAAAAAGAGATGGCTGGAAGGAATAGAAGTAGTCATGAACTTTTATTATTGTGTGTTTACTCCACCATAAAACGAAGTTCTGCCTGAGTAATGTTTTTATAGTCCTTTTATATTTTTGTTTGTTGAAGAGTCCATAAATAAATATAGCATGTGGTTTTAGATTTCTTAACACTGAGATTGTCTCTTCAGAAATAATTTGAAACTCAATGTTTTCTTTGATCACGTACCCTATCCCTAGGTCAGAAGTATGTTTTCAGTTTAGATTATTTAGATAGTTACGTACAGTTCCAGTCTTTTCCTAGAGCGTTTTATACTGGCGTTCCCCAATCTCAGTTCGCTATCCTTGAGGGTCAGACTCCTGGAGAGAAATAGACCAATGGGAACAGCAAAATGCACACTTGATATTTCTGGGCAGAGAATCTTTGCCAAGCTGGTTTGCCCTCTAAGACGGCAAGAAGTGTGAACCGTCCTTTAAATGCTAGAAGTTAATGATTGTGTTTCCCATGCAATATCTTCCTTAGGAAATATCTCTGTTCATTGAAGTGTTTCCGAGAGGCCAGGTTTTCTAATCCTCTCCCCAGGGTGGTAGCCCTGGTGTACCAGGCTCCCTTGAGACCTTGGCTCTTGGAAATAAGCATAATACTCCAACTGTTCTTGGATAAACATGGAATGGAGGAGTATTGTCACCTCCTTAATTCTAGTCACTATATTTTTCTTAACATGACCTTCAGCCTTTATGAAAGCCACAGTTAATTCTGCTTATTTCTACTTAAAACTTAAATTTGATCTTCTCATTTCCCTGCTGAAATCCCTTCTGTGTCAGTCCATTGTTCTTAGGAAAAAATGGAAAATTCTTAATGTAGTCTCTAGGGAAAGAGTTTGGGGTAATGGAAAATAGGGTCCAAAGTTTTTTATTTTATTTTTTTATTTTTTTTGTGGTACGCGGGCCTCTCACTGTTGTGGCCTCTCCCGTTGCGGAGCACAGGCTCCAGGCGCGCAGGCTCAGTAGCCATGGCTCACCGGCCCAGCCACTCCGCGGCATGTGGGATCTTCCCAGACCGTGGCACGAACCCGTGTCCCCCGCATCGGCAGGCAGACTCTCAACCACTGCGCCACCAGGGAAGCCTCAAAGTTTTTTATTTTTAACCATCGTTTTTAGTCTTCCTACTCAACTTTATGTGCTTGGCTTCTTTCAGCCTTCATTACTCTTCCTAAAACCCAGCACATTAAGAGGTTGAAAATGTACATTTTGAATCATAATAAAAGTACACCTAACAAAGCACTTTTAGAGTCTAATTTTTCCCTTTGGGGGGCATTCCACCTCTGTAACTTAATTCTCTGTCTGGAGATTTTTACATCTGGGAAAAAATACAGTGTTTAAGCAAGTACCTTATATTCTTTCCCCCTTCCCTCCTTCCCTTAATAGTAGTTAAACCCATTACTGTCTCTGGGGATACCATCTCATAATAAGCATCTATGGTAATGAAAAGATTACGTAACCTCCCAGTGGAAGCCATATCAATTAAAATTTTGAATTCCAGTCTTCATTTGTTTTTAGGGAGCATGTTGCTCAGACCTCTGCTAGATTCAGCAGTGAGATGGAGCTTCCAAAACTATACTTGCTCCCAAGCAATAACCTAATAACCTTCACTGTTACATAACAACAATGCTGTCACAGATTTACATATAGTTTAACAAGGACTTTGATGTACATTATCCCTCTAATCCTTGGAATAATTCTTTCAAGGCTGTTTAGGAATCAACACTCTGATTTTACAGTTGAAAAACTTGAGTCTTAGAGAATTAAGTGGTTTGCTCCAGGACTCACCACTGGTAGGAATAAGGGTGGGGACATAGACTGAGCTCTTCTGACTCCTGGCTCATTGTGACTTTTGGATGCTTTGTTTTTACTGATTATAAAAGTAACACCTTCATTGCAGAAAATAAAGAGAAAATAAAGTATAAAGATGAAAATTAGAAATGCTTTCATTCCCACCATCCGGTGAGCCATTGTTCACGTTTTAGTGTATTTCCTTCCAAGTTCTTCTGTATGGATGTGTGTGTGCAGTTTTGTGGATGTGCATATGTGAATCCTCACAAAATTGGGCTTATGTTTCATTGAAACTGGATGAAAACAGGTGTGCGGCAATGATAATGGAGCTGCCTCAGTGTATGTGTAATGTAAACTGGGTCTCGTTTTCTCCTCCTATCTGTTAAGAAGGAAGGAGCAAATTAGGGCCAGAGAAAGGGTTCGCCCCAATTCAACCTGTTTTTATTCTCTTCCAATTTCAGAGAGAATATTCCTGGGTACCTAAAACCAGAGGGAGAGAAATATGTGATCTATCAAGGCCAAGTAGATAGAACACAAATCAGCCAGGGAGACCTGATTTAGGACTATGAACTCTTATGGCAGGTGGTTTCACTAGCATTCCAGGCACTACAGGGTCTCCTGGCTGGCTGAGGAGCAGACCACAAAGTGTGACACAGAGCAATGGCAGGGCAAGGCAAGGAAGAAGTGTTGGGTAGAGACTTAAGCCTTGGGCTGGAAGATTGACAAACTAGGGTCTGAAGTTCTGCTCTGCAGCCTAACTAGCCACGCAACAATAAGGGAGTCTCTGATCCCTAGTTGTCTGCTATGTAAAATGGGGATCAATATACAATTGATGTAAACCCTTTCTATAGTCCCTGGCATATAAAATGCATTCAGCACATAGAAAGTAAAAATACGTCAGTTTATCAGACCCTTGGTTGCGTGGTGTGGTCTGGCTAGCTTTCGTAGCACTTTGAGGGAGACCCTCCACTGATTTGTTGGTGAAATTCCTTGATTGTCACAGTGTCTCTTCTTATTATGTAGACACTGCTACCTTGGAGATAGTCTCTGCTCCCACCTCTGCCACATCCACCTGGCGGGATCTGCTAATTCAATGCAGAGCACGTTTGTAAAGGGCCTGCAATGTGTTATCTGTTATGGTAGGCACCCTGGGTTTAAAAGGAGAAATAGGAATATGACTCTTCAGGAATGAAAACAGAGAAAGAAACAAAACAATGATACACCCACATGAAAAGTGGAAAGTGTGGTGCATGTGTCTGATGGAGGCTCACAAGACTGTATAAGACTCAGACCTGGTTATGAAAGGGGGTGAGAGCATCCCCTTATGCCCATTCAGAAATAACTCAGGAAGTGGGGAAGCAGGCATGCCACACAGCAGAAGCTGATTAAAAGCCTAAAAAAAAAAAGGTACCCTGAGGGCTCAGATAATTGTTGCTGCCCCCTGTGGGGAAGTGTGGCAAGTAGGGTCATCTGGGGACTGGGGCATATCCTGCAGGACAGCAGAACAGAATCACCAGCCCTCTTCCACTCTGCCCGCTGGTCTGCCCTCCTTGCTTTGCTTTTTCCTTCTCCTTCCCACCCTAGAACTCTGATGGGAACAAGATTCTGGTGCTACCATGGTGGGGACAGGACAGACTCTGTCCTCACGGAGCTTCCAGTCTACCATTAGATACAAAGAAGTGGGTTCAGTCTTGCTTTGATGAGACAATCTTGCGTTGATGACAATAAGTACATAGTCTTGTAGAGAATACAGAAGGGCTACCTCACTCCAGTCTGGTGAGGGAGGGAGGGTTTCCTGGAGGACAGGATCTAAGCTGAGGGCTAAGCAGTGAGTAGGGCTTAACCACCGTGGACACTGAAAGGAAGTTATTCCAGTCTAAGAAACAGCATGTACACAGGCCTGGAACTGAGGGAGAATGACAAGCCATCAGTATGGTTAGTCAGCGAGGTGCTTTCAGCATGGTGGGCTTTGAGTGCACTTCTGTGGAGAGAGTGCACTAAGTTGTTAAGATGCTATCATCTGGGAGGACCTTCAAGATGGCAGAGGGGTAAGATGTGGAGGTCACCTTCCTCCCCACAAATATATCAAAAATACATCTACATGTGGAACAACTTCTACAGAACACTTACTGAAAACTGGCAGAAGACCTCAGACTTCCAAAAAGGCAAGAAACTCCCCACGTACAAGGGTAGGGCAAAAGAAAAAAGGAAAAACAGAGACAAAAGAATAGGGACAGGACCTGCACCTCTGGGAGGAAGCTGTGAAGAAGGAAAAGTTTCCACACACTAGGAAGAACTTGCACTGGTGAAGATGGGGTGTGGGCATGGGGGGAAGATTCAGAGCCATGGAGGAGAGCACAGCAACAGGGGTGCATATGACAAAGCGGAGAGATTCCTGCACAGAGGATTGGTGCCAACCATCACTAACCAGCCTGAGAGGCTTGTCTATTCAGCCGTCAGGGCAGGTGGGGTCTGGGAGCTGAGACTCCGGCTTCAGAGGTCAGATCCCAGGGAGAGGACTGGGGTTGGCTGAGTGAACACAGCCTGAAGAGGGCTAGTGTGCCACAGCTGGCCAGGAGGGAGTCCAGTAAAAACTATGGACCCGCCTAAGAGGCAAGAGACCATTGTCTTGGGGTGCACGAGGAGGGAGGATTCAAGCACTGCCTAAACCAGCTCCAGAGACAGGCGTGAGCCACGGCTGTCGATGCGGACAGCAGAGACTGGCATGAGATGCTAACGCTGCTGCTACAGCCACCAAGAATCCTGTGTGCAAGCACAGGTCACTCTCCACACCTCCCCTCCCAGGTGGCTGTGCAGCCCGCCACTACCAGGGTCCCATGATCCAGGGACAACTTCCCCGGGAGAACACACAGCACACTTCAGGTTGCTGCAATGTCATGCCAGCCTCTGCCGCCAAAGGCTGGTCCCCCAGTCCGTACTTTTTCCTCCCTCCTGGCTGAGTGAGCCAGAGCCCCCTATTCAGCAGCTCCTTTAACCCTCTCCTGTTTGGGTGAAGGACAGATGCCAGAGGGTGACCTACACGCTGAGGTGGGGCCAGATCCAAAGCTGAATCCCGAGAACTGTGAGAATGAAGAAAAGAAAGGGAAATCTCTCCCAGCAGCCTCAGGAGCAGAGGATTAAATCTCCTTAATCAAATTTTTTTTTATATTAATGTATATTTAAACTTTTATTTTTTATTATTTTTTAACATCTTTATTGGAGTATAACTGTTTTACAGTAGTGTGCTAGTTTCTCCTTTACAACAAAGTGAATCAGTTGTACATATGTTCCCATATCTCTTCCCTCTTGCGTCTCCCTCCCTCCCACCCCTCTCGGTGGTCACAAAGCACAGAGGTGATCTCCATGTGCTATGCGGCTGCTTCCCACTAGCTATCTAATTT
>NC_041221.1:147343586-147345135 GCF_002837175.3 Physeter macrocephalus | reverse complement strand
AGTGGCTGTATCAATTTACATTCCCACCAGCAGTGCAAGAGGGTTCCCTTTTCTCCACACCCTCTCCAGCATTTATTATTTGTAGAGTTTTTGATGATGGCCAATCTGACCGGTGTGAGATGATATCTCATTGTCGTTTTGATTTGCATTTCTCTAATGATTAATGATGTTGAGCATTCTTTCATGTGTTTGTTGGCAATCTGTATATCTTCTTTGGAGAAATGTCTATTTAGTTCCTCTGTCCATTTTTGGATTGGGTTGTTTGTCTTTTTGTTATTGAGCTTCATGAGTTGCTTATAAATTTTGGATATTAATCCTTTGTCAGTTGCTTCGTTTGCAAATATTTTCTCCCATTCTGAGGGTTGTCTTTTGGTCTTGTTTATGGTATCCTTTGCTGTGCAAAAGCTTTTAAGTTTCATTAGGTCCCATTTGTTTATTTTTGTTTTTATTTCCATTTCTCTAGGAGATGGGTCAAAAAGGATCTTGCTGTGATTTATGTCATAGAGTGTTCTGCCTATGTTTTCCTCTAAGAGTGTGATAGTGTCTGGCCTTACATTTAGGTCTTTAACCCATTTTGAGTTTATTCTTGTGTGTGGGGTTAGGGAGTGTTCTAATTTCCTACTTTTACATGTAGCTGTCCAGTTTTCCCAGAACCACTTATTGAAGAGGCTATCTTTTCTCCACTGTATATCCTTCCCTCCTTTATCAAAGATAAGGTGACCATATGTGTGTGGGTTTATCTCTGGGATTTCTATCCTGTTCCATTGATCTGTATTTCTGTTTTTGTGCCAGTACCATACTGTCTTGATTACTGTAGCCTTGTAGTATAATCTGAAGTCAGGGAGCCTGATTCCTCCAGCTCCATTTTTCGTTCTCAAGACTGCTTTGGCTATTCGGGGTCTTTTGTGTTTCCATACAAATTGTGAAATTTTTTTTCCTAGTTCTGTAAAAAATGCCAGTGGTAGTTTGATAGGGATTGCATTGAATCTGTAGATTGCTTTGGGTAGTAGAGTCATTTTCACAATGTTGATTCTTCCAATCCAAGAACATGGTATATCTCTCCATCGATGTGTATCATCTTTAATTTCTTTCATCAGTGTCTTATAATTTTCTGCATACAGGTCTTTTGTCTCCTTAAGTAGGTTTATTCCTAGATATTTTATTCTTTTTGTTGCAATGGTAAATGGGAGTGTTTTCTTAATTTCACTCTCAGATTTTTCATCATTAGTGTATAAGAATGCCAGAGATTTCTGTGCATTAATTTTGTATCCTGCTACTTTACCAAATTCATTGATTAGCTCTAGTAGTTTCCTGGTAGCCTCCTTAGGATTCTCTATGTATAGTATCATGTCATCTGCAAACAGTGACAGCTTTACTTCTTCTTTTCCTATTTGGATTCCTTTTATTTCTTTTTCTTCTCTGATTGCTGTGGCTAGAACTTCCAAAACTATGTTGAATAAGAGTGGTGAGAGTGGGCAACCTTGTCTTGTTCCTGATCTTAGTGGAAATGCTTTCAGTTTTTCACCATTGAGAACAATGCTGGCTGTAG
>NC_041221.1:147341581-147342265 GCF_002837175.3 Physeter macrocephalus | reverse complement strand
TCCATCCCCTCATTTTCAGTCTGTATGTGTCCCTACGTCTGAAGTGGGTCTCTTGTAGACAGCATATATATGGGCCTTGTTTTTATATCCATTCAGCCAGTCTGTGTCTTTGGTGGGAGTATTTAATCCAGTGTGTTATTTGTTGTTTTTCCCTTGCTGCTTTTAATATGTTTTCTTTAATTTTTGATAGTTTGATTATTATGTGTCTTGGCGTGTTTATTCTTGGTTTATCCTGTATGGGACTCTCTGTGCTTCCTGGGCTTGATTGACTATTTTCCTTTCTTATATAGGGAAGTTTTCATCTATAATCTGTTCAAATATTTTCTCAGACCCTTTCCTTTTCTCTTCTTCTGGGAGCCCTGTAATTCAAATGTTGGTGCATTTACTGTTGTCCCAGAGGTCTCTGAGAGTGTCCTCAATTCTCTTCATTTTTTTTTCTTTATTCTGCTCTGTGTCAGTTATTTCCACTATTTTATCTTCCAGGTCACTTATCCATTCTTCTGCCTCAGTTATTCTGCTCTTGATTCCTTCTAGAGAATTTTTTATTTCATTTATTTTTTTGTTCATCATTGTTTGTTTCCTCTTTAGTTCTTCTAGGTCCTTGTTAAACGTTTCTTGTATTTTCTCCATTCTATTTCCAAGATTTTGGATCATCTTTACTATCATTACTCTGAATTCTTTTTC
>NC_041221.1:147339887-147341027 GCF_002837175.3 Physeter macrocephalus | reverse complement strand
AGGAGAGGAAGAAAGGGAGGAAGGCAGGGAGGAAGAAAGGGAGGAAGGAAGGGAGGAAGAAAGGAAGGAAGAAAGGAAGAAGGAAAGGGAGAAGACAAAATAAAGTAGGATAAAGTATAGTTATTAAAATAAAAAATAATTATTAACAAGAAAAATTTCTATTAAAAAAAAAAAAACGGGTCGGTCTAACCCTGGGAGGCTGCTGGGAGAGACCTCCCCCTCTCCTCTTTGTTCGCACAGCTCCTGGGGTTCAGCTTTGACTTGGCCCCGCCTCTGCGTGTAGGTCGTCCGAGGGCGTCTGCCTTTCTCTCAGACAGGACGGAGTTAAAGGAGCAGCTGATTCGGGAGCTCTGGCACAGGCCGGGGGGAGGGAGGGGCACGGATGCGGGGCGAGCCTGCGGCGGCAGAGGCCGGCATGACGCTGCACCGGCCCGAGGCGCGCCGCTCGTTCTCCCGGGGAAGCTGTCCCTGGATCCCGGGACCCCGGCAGTGGCGGGCTGCGTGAGCTCCCGGGAGGGGCGGTGTGGAGAGTGACCTGTGCTCGCACACAGGCCTCTTGGTGGCAGCAGCAGCAAACCTAGCGTCCCACACCCGTCTTTGCTGCCCGCGCCGACACCTGCGTCTCGCGCCCGTTTCTGGAGCTCCTTTACGCGGTGTGGGAGGTCTGAGGTCTTCTGCCAGCGTTCGGTGGGTGTTCTGTAGGAGAAGTTCCACGTGTAGATGTATTTCTGATGTATCTGTGGGGAGGAAGGTGATATCCGCGTCTTACTCTTCCGCCATCTTGGAGTTTCTCCTCCATAATCAACTTGATGTACGCTGCATCTGTGGAATATCTGAATAGAAAATGAATCATTGAAAAATTGAGGTGGTGGACAGTCTCAGAGACCTTTGGAACAACATTAAATGCAGCAACATTCGAATTATAGGGGTGCCAGAAGAAGAAGAGAAAAAGAGAGAGTCTGAGAAAGTACTTGAAGAGATTATAGTTGAAAACTTCCCTAATATGGGAAAGGAGATAGTCGATCAAGTCCAGAAAGTGGAGAGAGTCCCATACAGGACAAATTCAAAGAGAAACACACCAAGACACATATTAATCAAACTAACAAAAATTAAATAGAAAGAAAAAATATTAAAAGCAGC
>NC_041221.1:147338490-147339804 GCF_002837175.3 Physeter macrocephalus | reverse complement strand
AACCAAGATTACTCTACCCAGCAAGGATCTCATTCAGATTTGATGGAGAAATTAAAACCTTTACAGACAAGTGAAAGCTAATAGAATACAGCACCACCAAAGCAGCTTTACAACAAATGCTAAAAGAACTTCTTTAGGCAGAAAACATAAGAGAAGGAAAAGACCTACAATAACAAACCCCCAAAATTAAGAAAATGGTAATAGGAACATATCCTATTACAATACATATCGATAATTACCTTAAATGTAAATGGTTTAAATGTTCCAACCAAAAGACATAGACTGGCTGAATGGATATGAAAACAAGACCCGTATATATGCTGCCTACAAGAGACCCACTTCAGACCTAGGTACATGTACAGACTGAAAGTGAGGGGATAGAAAAAGATATTCCATGCAAATGGAAATCAAAATAAAGCTGTAGTAGCAATTCTCATATCACACAGAATAAACTTTAAATTAAAGACTATTACAAGAGAAAAAGAAGGACACTATATGATGATCAAGGGATCAATCCAAGAAGACAATATAACAATTGTAAATATTTATGCACCCAACATAGGAGGACCTCAATACATAAGGCAAATGCTAACAGCCATAAAAGGGGAAATTGACAGTAACACAGTAACAGAAGGGGACTTTAACACCCCACTTTCACCAATGGACAGATCATCCAAAATGAAAATAAATAAGGAAACAGAAGCTTTACACGCTACATTAAACAAGATGGACTTAATTGATATTTATAGGACTTTCCATCCAAAAAAACAGAATACATTTTCTTCTTAAGTGCTCATGAAACATTTTCCAGGATAGATCACATCTTGGGTCACAAATCAAGCCTTGGTAAATTTAAGGATATTGAAATTGTATCAAGTATCTTTCCCGACCACAACACTATGAGACTAGATATGAATTACAGGAAAAAAAACTGTAAAAAACACGAACACATGGATGCTAAACAATACAGTACTAAATAACCAAGACATCACTGAAGAAATCAAAGAGGAAATAAAAAAATACCTAGAAAAAAATGAAAATGAAAACATGACAATACAAAACCTATGGGATGCAGCAAAAGGAGTTCTAAAAGGGAGGTTCATAGCAATACAGTCGTACCTCAAGAAACAAGAAACATCTCAAATAACCTAACCTTACACCTAAAGCAATTACAGAAAGAGAACAAAAACACCCCAAAGTTAGCAGAAGGAAAGAAATCATAAAGATCAGATCAGAAATAAATGAAAAAGAAATGAAGGAAACAAAAGCAAAGATCAATAAAACTAAAAGCTGGTTCTTTGAGAAGAAAAAATT